>NW_007232069.1:130135-175638 GCF_000164805.1 Carlito syrichta
AAAAAAAAAAAAAAAAAAATTAGCCAGGCATGGTGGCACGTGCCTGTAGATCCAGCTACTTACTTGGAAGGCTAAAGCGGAAGGATCGCCTGAGCCCAGCAGGTCGAGGTTACGGTGACCAGGAGCCTGCCACTGCCCTCCAGCCTAGGTGACAGAGACTCCAACTCAAAATAATAATAATAATAATAACAAAGTAAAAAAAATGTGACTCATATGAGCAATAATAAAAACAGAACATTGTCTCAGCTTTCAGCATGATGTAAAAACCTCCTAGTTTTCTGTCACAAAGTTGTTCCCTCTGTCACAAACAGCATTCGGGGTTCAATCAGTTTGATTTTCAACTGTTTTTACTTTTCAAGCACAGAACAACTGCACACCCTGTTTGGTATCATTAAGATAACTTGAGGATGACTAGCCATATACTGACAAAGGTAGAGATTCATTATTGTGATTAAATAAAGCAGCCATGCTGATTGTTAACATTCTAGCCATTTCTCTCCCACCTCACGGTTCTCTGCCACTAGAACATTCTTTCCCAGAAATAAATACATTGGCATAAATCAAATTTCTTTTTTTTTAACTTTTTTTTTTAATTTTCCTGTTGAAACCTCAAAGCTCTTCTTTGGGTAAATTAGGTAGTTCAGTAAGTGGGTCCCTCATTATTATTACTGATAATCACGAATTTCAACCTGATTTCTGTTTGCATCGGCTTTTACAATCATTTTTATTTTGTCTCTAGTTAAATACTACTTGACTGAATGATAGTGGACTCTTTTTCCATAACAATGCAGGCAACTTTTCCCTCCCAACTGACTAATTATCATATTTAACAAAGCCTTTTTTTGTGTGAGAATAAATGAGCAAAGCAACTGCCATCATTTGCATGCACACCAAAACTAGCATGGGGAATGTGACCTTCATTTAGGCATTGAATAATGTTCTAAGCTTTATCCATCCTGCCTGCTAATCACCACAGCTACAACACAGTCCCGTGTTGGGCAACTGAATTGTTTTTGTAAACAAAAAATAAATTGTCTATTAGCTTGTCTACACATTTTCTTTTATCAGAAAACTAACATAAGGAAAGGTCATTGAATGAGACAGACAGGGTTCCAGCTCGATATTATTAGTGGGAAGGGAGTAGGTTCTAGTGATAAGAAAAACCATTAAAGCGTTTTTTTCTCTTTGTGCCTTTATTTGTAAAATAAAGTCTATAATAAAAGAGTTAAAGCTCTCCACCAAAAGCAAAGATCTGTTAAATACATTTTTATCAAAAAAAAAAAAAAAAAGATCTACATTGCTGATATTACCATGGGAAAAATATGAAAAGAAGTCTAGATTCTAATGCATAAATTTGTAGCTATTATCATCAGGCCAGATGGAGTATTTTAGACTTTCTAAGAAGCTCCTAAAAGGAGCAGAAAAAAAATCTGAAATTTCTTATAATTGAGATAAATCCTTTTCCAGGATTCCAAGGCAGATAGTAGTCTACTCTTGAGAAATAAACCTTAAAAAGGAAGGGCTGGTACAGATGAAGAGATTCTGGTCTACAGAACTCAAAAAGTATGTGTCCTACAACAGTTACTACTAAGTAAATATTCTAGATCTACAAGAGTTTAATCCCTGGTGACCATTTGCATGGTAAACCGATAAAAGCACAGTTTTAGAATCTCTTATTTATGTAGATTTGAAGGAAAATAATAATTCACTGTTCTTTCTTGCCCAGAGGTTTACACAGTCTACTCCAGAGAAGAAAATCTTATGTCGTCAGTAAATATATAATGAGAAACCACTTAAAATTCTGGCTTCATTAATCATTAAATGCATTTGCTTTTCTATTCCAGTTCTTTGCAAACGTCAGTGTAGATACACACATTAAAAACATATATATGTATATAATATATATATTCATGTAGATATTTATAGAGAATTTATTATATATAAAAACCACTAAACTTTTTTTTTCCTCTTTGTGTCTTTATTTGTGAAACAAGGTCTATAAAAACAGAGTTTTAACTCCACCAAAAGTAAAGACCTGTTAAATACATTTTTATCAAATAAATAAATAAGATAGATCTACATTGCTGATATTACCATGGAAAAATCTGGCACTAGAACCTACCTCTCTCCCACTAATAGCATCTACTTATTCTGTGGCTGCTTACTCAACTGATTAGAGTTCTGTTCTAATGAGACCAAGGTCAGGACTTCTCCAGCTCTGCTCTATGGCCAGAAATGGCACTCTAATTTCTGATTAGTCAAGTTCTAAAGGCAAAAAATGAGTCCCAAGATGGAGTGGGCAAGAAACTGTCCAACAGTACAAATGTTCGCATAGAAAGAAAAAAGATCAAATATAAGATCTGTTGATAGTAAGTTAGAAAGTCTATTTGGACAGGTAACACTTTCCTTTGCAAGTAAGTCTAGTCAAGGCATAAAGTATAATTAGCTAAACTACAGTTTAGGATAACTAAAGAACAACCAAAGGAAAACGTCATAGATGTGAGTCTTAAAGAAGAATAAAAGACATTCTTGAAGTCTTTGTTAAGTCATCTCTCTCTGGGGTTTTAGAATGTAGGGTAGTTGGGTTTTCAGATTAGAAAGTTCTCAGCTCAGGAGAGTTGAAGAAGCCCGGGTGGAAAAGAAGTAACGCTCAGTCTGGATTGCCACTGGGTTAAAGGGATGGGATCGGATCAGAAAGAGATCGTTTGTGCTTGTGCAGGGTATAGTCAAATTTACTAGGGAGGAGAGTGAGAGGGATCTGGAGAAGAAGTCATGGCCAGAAACAAAGACTAATCCTTGCATCACATTTTTTTTAGAATCCTAGAATAGGTATAAGACAAGGTGGGAGTCCAGCAGAGGACAGGCAAGAAGAAAGTCAGCTATGTTTGATATGATGCCACTAGCCATACCTGTGTGGATGGACAGGAGCCTCACCCTGGAAGTCTCTGGAGAACCCAGGGAAGTGTATTATCTTCAGTGAGGTCATCAAAGATGAAGGACTATAAAAAAACCTAGTTGAAGATGACAGGCCAAAGTAGGTAAACCTAAAATGTTTTTCGAAACAGCTCACCAAATCAAGAAGCACTTGGAAGATATGGGAACTCAAAATCAAGGAAGGAGTTCATATTCAAAGACCCAGTTGTGACTATAGACAGCATCACTATTCCCAGTAACACTCCACTAAAGTCTATTACTAAAACTAGTCCTTCATGCTTGCAGAGCCCATGGTAATTTAAGAGAACTCAAAAAATTCTGGTGGGAATCTTGAAAGCTAAAAAGAAGAAACAACAGAATGTTATCAATTTAGGAACTTGCCACAACCAAAATGTCCTTACACAGTTGAAGTTCAGCTTAACTTCCCTGTTGAGGTAGTTTAACTTCCCTGCTGTCTTGAACAAGGAACTAATAACATCAATTATAAACGTTCTTGTACAGTCTGAGTGAACATCCCAAGGGCAAGAGATTTGCCTTCGTGTTTATTCAGTTTGGATCTATAGATTGAGAAGGTCATTACCAAATTGTTACCATCTGCTGAGGAGTTCTTCAACACCTTTCACATGAGCACCTTCATCCACAAGCTACTCTGAGTCAATGCCCAGGTGATAGGTTAAATAAAACTGGCAGAAGTGACCATGATTAGTACAAACCATGAAACACACCAGCATGTCATCCTACCAGCCTCAGCATCAAATCACTTGTGAGCTGTGAAGATAAGAACAAAAGAGCAGTAAGTGATGGATGAGATTCCAGCATTACAAAACAAGACAGCAGAAGCAGCAGCATTGGAACTCAAACTCTACTTCTGATGTTAGAAGACCTAGCCATAAAATTAGGGGAGTTGTTCTTCCATAATGAAAGGAAAATCCAAATAATTGAATAAGGCAACTGAAGAAAGCAATTAAATGTGACGCTTCAGGATACACATCAAGGCCATTAATAGCAATTAATGTCTTTTGTTCGTAGTATTATGTACGGGGTATTGTAATTTCCATATAGTAAAATGATATATTTTTCACTTCATTAATCAGGAAATATGATCGTTGTGTTCAAAAAAGTGGCCGCATTTTACTTTCCAACCAAGATTTAACGGCAAGTGCTTACAATGAGGTCTCATTTTCTCAAGACTTTATCGCAGTTAAAAGACATAGTACAGCCCATTAGTCTGTAGACTGTGGATTATTATAATAAATACTTAAAACCACTTATCAAAATAAAGAGCCAAAGCACACTCTGCCATCCAGTGGGCCTGATTTTTTAATCAGAGTCTCTCACTTGCTAATTGGAAGTACTCAGAACTCCAAATGATTTGTCTTATCGTTGGTAAGAATTAAAAAGGTTTTACACTGGAGATATTTTAGCACTTTTCCCAACTAGGTCACCCTCATTATATTAGCTTTGAAGCCTCTATTACATTTTCTTTCTTATATGTCAGTTCAAGGAAGAGATTTTCAAAGACAATAACTATGGCCTTCTCAACCAATGACCCACAAAGTGGCTGTCCCACATGCAGATGACAGTACACATAGCCACTTGCCAAGGGGGAAGAAAATCTATTTATTTTAGAAGATTATTAAAACTATTTGATTTTATTTATTTTACAATTTACCAAACTCTTGCCTGGAAAGTGAGTTGGCTCATTTTATCTGTTTATGTACTTATCCACAAGGGTGTATTAAACAGGTATCAGACAGATTCGAAGGATTGTCAGCAAACGTATTTGCTTTCTTCTTTTTTTAACTTTCGCTGGAATGGTAATGAAGTTGGAAAAATAACATTACATCCAGAGAACTAGACCTTGCATTTTGCACAGGATCTTTCTCTGAGTCTGGGGGGGGAAAGACAGCCAACAATGAACAGATCAAGGGCCACTTGAGAGAACAAGAAATGGACAGGGAGCCCCGGGAGGGAATAGGAGCACAGAGGAGGCCAGTGAGCAGCAATCCACTTGAGGAAAATAGTCAAGTGAGCCTAGAAACCAGGTAATTGAAGAAGTGTACTGACTCCCTCAGAGACAGCACCTTCTCCTGCCTTGGGCAGCTGCTTATCTGAATGACCCTGAAGGCCACTGGTTGGTGAGTGCCAGGATAAACACACCAAGGATCATTCCTTACTTTCAACAAACATTTTGTTTGAAGGTCTAAAGAAAATCAGCCACAGATCTTCCAGAACCCACCATCTGTTGGGTCTTTTGAATGAGGACAAAGGTAGCCCACTCTGTGAGCTGAGATAATTATTTCTTAAGGCTTAGTTAATTAGGACAGTTGTCTCATTATCAACCAAGATTCCTTTATACAGCCCACATGAACTGACTCAAGATTCATCTCAGGAACTAGGCCAGAGCAAGAAAAAACCCAAATATTGCTCATCAACATTCCAGTTTTTAGAAATGTTAATGAATGAAAGGCAAAGTCTTGAGTTTTATGTAGAAAACAGTAAAATATAAACTCACCCAGCCGAAAGAACATAGTAAATTAAAGAAAAATTCAAAGACAGAAAAAATGCTAGACTTTGGCAATGTTACCATTCTTTTATTTGAGCATGAAATATATATAAGTTCCTTCTTAAATATCTGAAGCTGCTGCATTCCTGAAACTGCCCATTTACAGACATTCTTCCCCACACTGACACTTCCACATGGAGCACACTGCAGTTATAAAAAGGACAAACAAAAGGAAGGAGAGGCCATTGTTATCACTAAAGGATCAAAATAGAGTGAGAAATTGTCAATAGAACACTGCCTATGGCAACGAGAAATATGTAACCTTCTATCCCCTGATTACTATTGTCTGTAATTCTGCCTTGGTCTTATGTGTTAGGTTTGGTGGTGGGGTTTTGCCATGATTTCACATGTTGTGTCTTAAGTGACCCAGAAAAAGAGGGAATTCCAACCTCAAGCTCTAATCCAACATAGTAAGGACTTTCACTGCGTTCCTTCTTCCTTTCCCCACAAAATCATATTTTCTTCATTTTTCTCAGCCACTGCTTCTTCCATTTTTATTGTTTATCATTTGTTTGCGCCCCTCCTCCCACAAATCCATCAGTACCTTCTCATATTCCTCGCTACTGTTGACATGTTCATTTGGGTACAAATAAGACTTCACTAAACATGAACTCTGTTTCCACGCACTTATTATACATTCCTTTTTTTAAAAAATGTTATCAGTGTACTTAGCAGGGGTTTTTTCTCACATCCTTTCTCCCTGACGCTGTAAACATCTGGAAGACAAAGATTCTTATAACGTAGCACAGTGCCTGGACCATAGTAGGTGCTTTATAAGTTTATATTGAATAAATATGAAGGGGCCCCCCAAAAAAACTGAATTGTCTTTTGGAGGGAGGGTCCCTTGTAATACAGACTTCCCCCACTAAGGTAAGTGTTCTAATAACCCACCAGCATTAATGTTCATTAGCATTATTGTGAGAGGCTGCGTTCAGCTTCAGTGAAGTTTTTTTGGAGGTGTTTTCAATATGTTTGCCCATTTTATGATGGGTGATCGCCCACTTGTCCATACCATACTGAATGTTAGCAGTTTTTAAAATCAAAAACCTCATGATCCCCATGTCCCACCCTCCCTATTCACCCAATCTCACTTCAAGCGACTTTTTTTTGTTTCCCCAGATGAAAAAAGTCCCCAAAGGGAAATGTTTTGCCAATGTGGAAGAGGTGAGACAAAAAATAGCAGGCTCACTAAAAGGCATCAAAACTGACGAGTTCAAAAACTGTTTTGAGCAGTGGAAAAATAATCTCAAGAGGTGTATTGCATCAAACTGAGAGTATGCTGAAGGTTACTGCAATTTAAACATGACGAATAAATACACAATTTTTAATAAATAAATTCCATTTTGGGGTATATCCCCTCATACATTTCAAAATATGGAAGGTAGGAATTTGATTATTCTGAGTTCCTTCACTTAGATGTCTTTCCTACTCCTAGTGATAGGACATTGGAAACAGTGATTTGATTACACAACTGTTTACTACCCCCGTGCTTATCAATAATAAATTCATCCATTTCTTCACTCATAAAATTATGGAAGCTAGATATGTCCTTAATAATTACTTCAACCAACATGAACTTTCAAGAGTTAAACTGTCTTCTTTTTAGGTAAAGTAAGCAAAGTTTAACATCAGCCATCCCAACCTTTTTGGCATCAGGGGCCAGATTTGTGGAAGATCATTTTTCCTTGGATGGGGATGGGGGGAACAGTTTCAGGATGATTAAAGTACATAGCATTTATTGTGCACTTCATTGCTATTATTATTACATTGTAATATATAATAAAATAATTATGCAACTCACCGTAAAAAAGAGGTACAGACGGAAGTGATCAATAAAATAATGAGTGGCCACACACTGACTAAAATAAGTGTCGCGTTCTGACTTAAAGCCTGCCACCAGATGCAGCTGTAAAATTGAAGTACATCAACTCACTTGCTACTCACTAATAGGGTTTTGATATGACTCTGCAAGCAGTTGGTTTATTATGGCCTCTGTACAGCCAAACCTCACTGCTAATGTTAATCTGTATTTGTAGCCACTCCCCAGTGCTAGCATCTCTACCTCCAATCATCAGGCATTAGATTCTCATAAGGAGAGTGCAACCTAGATCCCTCACGTGCACAGTTTACAGTAGAGTTGGTGCTCCTACTAATCTGACAGAAGGCAGAGCTCACATGGTAATGCAAGTGATGGGGAGCAGCTGGTCTGTAAATACAGATAAAGCTTCACTCCTCGCTGCCACTCACCTCCTGCTGTGTGGTTCAGTTCCTAACAGGTCATGGACAAGTTGGGGACCCCTGATCTACATGATTGCTTGGGAAATTTTTAGGAATGGAAGTGTGACTAGACAAATGGAAGTTGTTCATAGGCTGACCTCCGAAGCTAGAATGACTGAATTCCAATCCCAGCTTCAAATGATCAAGATAATCTTGAGCAAATTACATAATCTCAGGTCCCACATTGCTAAAATGGAGATGAGAATAGACTCAGTTCAACAGGGCTTGTTTAAGGTTCAATGAGATCAAGTGTGTAGAAGACTGGCAAGTGCCTAACTCCCACTCAACATCATTTGTTCTTGCTGTCATTGTTGAGCAATGTCAGCATTCTTCATGTCACTCAGAGAAGGCCCATCCAAAGAGACACAAAGACGTGTAAACCCAAGTTTATTCTCTCATTTCACCATAAGAACATAAACACCCACTCCTTACGCTCCTCTCAGAATTTCAAGAAAAAAAATCCTGTTTTTTCCTGTGTATGATGCAAACTGCATCATAAGACACTGGCTTTTACCTCACAAGTAACAAGTATAGTCATAACCTCTGCTGCTTAAGTTCTAGCTCTGTGGATTGCCCAGTCTACTACTCTTGCTGCTCACATAATAGCAGTTACTAGTAATGCCAATGTTGACTGAGTACTTAGAATGCACTTTACAAGTTTTTAACTTATTTAGTCCTCAAAACAACCACAAGAAAAGCTTGATTGTTATGTCAGATGATTAGCCTATTTTCAAATTAGGAAACTGAATCAAAGGAAGGTTAAGTAATTTGCCCAAAGTCTCATTATAAATTAACTATGAATGAATAACAGGTGCATAAATTACAAAAACATAGAGTGAAAAAAATACATTAAAATAAAAAATAATTTTAAATCATGGCAAATTACCAACTGGTCCAGGTAGCTTGTCTTTCAGGAAAATTACTCAATTTTACTAAAGTATATATAGACCCTTTATTTTTAAAAAAAAGAAAGAAAACATCTGGAAAAGATTATCAAGGTTCATAATGTGCTCAGCCTGTAATCCCAGCACTTTGGAAGGCTGAGGTGAGTGAATTGCCTGAACTCGCAGGTTTGAGACCAGCTCGGGCAGCTTGGCAAGACCTCGTCTCTACAATAAATCAAAAATTAACCGGGCAAGATAGCACATGCCTGTAGTTTTGGCTACTTGGAAGGCTGAGGCAGAAGGATTGCTGGAATCTAGCAGGTCAACACTGGGGTGGCCGTGAGTGTGCCACTGCACTCCAGCCTGGGCGACAGAGAGAGACTCCAACTCAAAAAAAAAAAAAAAAAAGACTCATAAGGTAGGAAAGTTTAAGACTTTCTGAAATTAGACTTGAGAAACTTTAGATAAAATTCTATAAAGGAAGGAAGAAAAAAAGAAGAAAGAAAATGCGTCAGGGAAGCGAAATAACCACAATTAAACTCCTAATTGTGTGCAAGGCATCACTTTAGGGACATTTTCTTCGTGTGACTTACTAACATCCCAAACTCTTTTGTCTTTCTCTTTCTATTGTACCCACCTGGCGAGACCCCAATCTTTCTTCGTCCCTGCATTTAGGCAGCCAGGTCATGCTTTCACCTTGACTGTATCTTCAACCTGTGTCCCCTCTCTTAGTGAAAAAGCCACCACACATTGTTACTCCAGCCAGAATGATCCATGACATTCTCTTCCCTTAACCACCCCTCCCCGTCCAACTCCCCTCAAAAGTCAGACAATCTTTTGTCAGTCCCATTTGTCTCTCGAATCTGGCATCTTTTCTCTATGCCCTTGTTCTCTCATGCAAGCTCCCCTCTATCGTGCGTGCTAAGATTAGCATGGCATCCTTTTGTTCTTGTTACCTCGTGTACACCCTTCACCTCTGAGCTCCATTGCTGCAGCCAGAGGGCTATTTTTAACATCTAAGCCCATCATGGCCACTGGTATCACCAACAGTTCCCCAGACCTGCCATGCCCTTTAACCTGTCCTCTTATCCTCTCTCCCTCTTGTTGTCTGTGCTCCAGCCTCCAGAACCTTCTGTGCATTCCTCAGACACATCACGCTCCTTCCTACTCTGTCCTCTGCACAGTGCTCATTCTTTTTCACCAACACTCTCCCCTTCCCACCCCACTGCCTTTTCCTTGGTTAACATCAACTCATCTTTCAGATTTCACCTTAAGTCTGGTCTTGCAAAGACCTGCCACAAATGCAGTAGTCATTGCCTGAATGAATGATTTCATCTAAAGTTCACAACAAACCTGATTGCTATCATTCCTGAGAACATACAGCAAGTACAGTCACAAAAATCAGGTTCAGCATCAGAAACCAACACACTCAGACCCCATGGTTGTCTGCAGTCCTCTAACACCTCCCCCATGTGGACAATAGCTTACTTTCACTTCTTTTTTATTTACTTAATTAATTAATTTATTTTTTTGAGTTGGAGTCTCTGTCACTCAGGATGGAGCGCAGTGGCATGATCACAGCCCCTGCAGCCTTGACTTGAGCCTTTCCACCTCAGCCTTTCAAGTAGCTGGAACTACAGGCACATGCCACCTTGCCTGGCTAATTTTTTTGTTTATTGAAGAGACGAGGTCTCACCATGTTGCCCAGGCTGGTCTTGAACCCCTGGACTTTCACTTCTTAAGAGCCATAGAAAGGTCATTGGTTTGCAAGATCAAAATTTTTCTTCTGCGTGCTTCTGGGTCCTCATAAATGAAAGGGTATTATTAAAGAAATGAACCTATTAGAAAAAAATAATTTGGGGCAGATTTTTAATGAAGCAAATTTCGACTCCTCTTCCAAAAATTTAAAAAATATATATCACACCATCCGGTACATACCGAGAAAAAACTCACCCTGCTAATGATATGTGCAGACATAAATAATGAAGGCTCAAGGTGGCAGAAAAAGTCTTCTCTCTCTGAAGCATGTAAGGATTTTTAGAAAGTCTGCATTGTTTGAGAAAACTTTTCCAGGGAAAAGTAACTACAGTTTTGCATTCTCAGTTTGTCAATCAGGGTTTGAATTAAATAAAAGGGAAGAAAAAAGCCTCCAAACTGACAGAGATTCCAAAATGCTTTCACATAAGCAGAACCAGAATCTGTGATATATTCAGAAAGCATCATAAAAACTGGCCTCGCAGAGTCAACGATAGCTCAAAAGTAACACAAACACCGTCAGGGAAAAAAGAACTTCCATTAAAAGCAGGAGGCAGCTCTTTAGGAAACTGGACAAAAGATGCTGGTTACACGGAACCACAGGGTCTCCAGGAGCAGCAAGCAGGATGTGGCAGTCGTGGACGCCTGCCACCAAGCGGCCACTGCCGGTGTTACAGCTACTTAAATTATGCTGGTTCCCACGATTCCCCCAGAGAAAATTACCTGAGAAAATTCTCAAATCTAGAGATCATATTCTGGGATTTTTCATTACTCTGCCTATCAAACAGTCTTTCTGACAAATTGAGAAATTTTCCCCTTGAAAATTGGATTGGGAGACAAAATGGAACTGATTTGTTGAATGGGCATGTCTTATAAACTGTCAATTTTTGTTCATCCACAGTCCCTTAAAATTTATTCAGTTAGGCTGGTTCTTTCCCTGCTTCAGGGTGAAAATACAGGCAGCCCAACACTTTTCTGGCTACATAAATACTGGCTTGGACTTCATTCTAGTGTTAAAAGTGAGTCAACCCCAGCGTGGGCCAGAACCTAGAAGGAAGCTGGCTGTTTGAAAACAGGCATGCTCACTGTTTCTTAGCTTAGCATTTCAAATTCTTTTTCTATTCTGTTAGTTTCAGGATCTGACTCCTCCAAGGTTGAGACTTCAACAGAAAAGAGAAGGCAGGAATGTTTTTAGTCTCTCTTGGGTGTCTTGTGGATTCTTAGGAAACCAAGGGCCCCTCCCCTGTATTTGCTCAGACTGAGGGCTATGGAGTGAATTGTGTCTGTACAAAATCTACATATTTGAAGCCCTCAGTGTGATGACTTCAAATAGAGGCCAACCGTAAGGTAACTGCCATATCTTTTTACTTCTTCTCTAAGTGTAACTGGTCAGCCTATCACTTATTTTCCTAGTTTACCCTGTGAAAGTCAGATAATGCACTTCTGTTCCCTCCAAAATTTAGGGGACACTAGTAATTCCCCCCAGTAAAGCCCCATACACTGGTTAATTTCATATATCAATTTAGCTACACCACAGTACGCAGATATTGGGTCAAAAATTAGTCTAGATGTTGCAGTGAAGGTAATTTTTAGATGAGATTACCATTTAAATCAGTAAACTTTGAGACAGATTAACCCTCCATACTGTGGGTGAGTCTTGTCTCATTAGTTGAGGTCCTTAATAGAAAAACGACTGACCTACTCCAGAGAAGAGGGAATTCTGCCAGCAACCTGCCTTCAGACTTGAGCTGCAAAACCAACTCTCTCCTGGATCTCCACTATATTTTCTATCCTTTGTATTTTGGACTTGCCAATCTTTATAATTGTGTGAGCCAATTTCTCTCTTGCCCTCTCTTGCTCTGTGTGTGTGTGTGTGTGTTTCTCTGTGTGTGTATCTTATTTGTTCTGTTTCTCTGGAGATTCCTGACTAATATGCCTTCTCTGGTGACTTGAGGAGAGGGAAGAAGCACTGCCCCTATGCTTAGCCTCAGTCAACAGCTATCCCCAAAAATTTTCTTCCAAAGTCCTTCTCTAGAAATCTTGAGACCTCAATCACTGGAATTGAGGTGAGGAGAAATCATCCTACCACTTCTTTCAACTGAATGTAGGACTCAAAACCAACTCTTTCCAAAGAAGCATTTTCTCCCATATCTTTGTCTCCACCCCTCTGTATTCTCCATGTGGGTAATAGAGCTGAGTGTCGCCTCTTGGGTCTTAGCCCCTACTTTACACATTGTGATCTGGCACCTGTGCAATGTCTGAATGTCTGTCTTTTTTTTTTTTTTTTTTTAGAAAGCAGAATTTATTGAGAGCACAGAAAAACAGTGGGAGGGGACTCGAGGGGGTTGCCCACGTCTGTGCTTTTCACATCTCCCTCACTGAGTGGACTCTGATTGTTGTTCAGGTCTCAGTGTGCCTATGGCAATGTTTGGTGTCATAGTGTTTAAGTCACTTTGCAGAAGCAGAATGGACACCATCCAAAAGTTTGTCCTGATGTTGAAACTGCTAACATCATACACTGAGCTGGGCGACAGAGTGAGACTCCAACTCAAAAAAAAAGAAAAGAAAATTTTCAATATTCACATAATAAGACTTTCTGGGGGAAATGGGGAAGCCTCCCGACAGGTCTAGAAATAACTTAAGAGAGCTGGAAGAGGAGACTAGTGTGGGTTTATTTTTTTAAATAATGAATGGGGTAGGGCTGGAGCGAAGGTTTCTGCTCACAGACAGAGGGAGAGGGAGGCTTAAAGGGTATCGGCAGTCAAACATCAGAAATGGAGTCAGACGCTATTAAACATAGCCTGAGGCAAGGGTTTATGTGCTACTATTTGTTGAGTATAGTTCCAGGAAGCGGGAAAGAAGGAACAAATCAATAAAGCAAGGAAAGACAGAGAAGAAATGCAGCAAATACAGGGATGTGTTTGGGCTGGCTACTCTGTAGGAGCTAACATGACTGGTTGCTGGATCTCACTAGCGTCTTTGGAGAGTCCCAGGACAGTCCTGCCATCAGAAGGAAGGAGAAAAAGCTATTCATGATCTCCCATCTCCAGTTAGTAAGTCTACCCCATGGATTAACCTTCCCCCCACAAACTTCCAGGTTGTACAAAGGAAGCCCCAAGTGGGAGTCTGATTACACCTCTTACTCAGGGCGTTCAGTGGCCTGAGATGTGAGGTGGAATGTGGTCAGGAAACACTGCCAAGGTGGGCCGGGGACAACACAGTGGGATGGGTGCAGCCACTGTAGCAAGTCGCTTGGCATGAAGCAGCTGTAGCAGCAGCACGAGGGACCCAGCCCATACCAGTAGGAGCCATGCAAACTTCTCTGACCAACAGCATAGCAGATGTAGAAATCTGAAGGGGCAGATATATGGAACACAGGGCAATTGGCTAGTCTGGTGATGGATAGCTGGTGGGTTTTGTTCACATCTTCCCCTTTCCAGTCTCCCTTGTAATTTGCAGAAAGAAGTGGCAATGTCACGCTGTTCTAACCATTGAAATGAAAACAAAAATGTTTTTGGAGAGAGGTTTCTTCCCTGATGAAAGAAGAAGGATCCACTCAAGGATTCCTTTCTCTCTCCTCTCCCTCTACTCACTTTCAACTATCATCTTGATGCCGAGATAACTGCCGCAGTTCAGCAGGCACCTTGCAACAGGTAAGCGGAAGATCTTTTAAGCCTACAGTTCAAGGATGGGTATGGGGAACTAAAAGGCAGGAAATAGTCTCTGTCCTCACTGACATTACTAAACTGCTGTCCTCCACCTGGAAGCAGCTCTGTCTAGATTAATGTTACAGGAGATAGTAACTTATCCTTATGAATCAGAGTTTCACTTCCTTGCAGGGGGATGCATTCTCATGCACATTAGAAAAGACAAGCAATGATGTGCATGCAACAAAAATAAGCCATCAAGTATCTCCAAACTCCTTTTTGGGTGAAACTAAACAAAGGAGACACACAGAGGCCCCATTGTTTGGTGGCATGCCTGGCCACTCTTCTTGGCATCTTCCATTCCACCTTGACTTCTGGTGGAAAGACACAGCAGGTGACTCAGAAAATGTCACCTTCAGAAGGTTAGATACACACAGAGGAGGGGGACACATGAAGATGGCTGCAGAGATTGGAGTGATGTGGCCTCCAACCAAGGAATGCAGGCAGCCACAAGAAGCTGGAAGAGTCAGGAAAAGGTTTCTACCCTGGAGCCTCTGGAGAGAGCAAGGTCATGCTGACACTTTGATTTCAGACTTCTGTCCAACAGCACTATGAGAGAAGACATTTCTGTTGTTTTAAGCAATCAAGTGTGAGGAAATTTTATAATAGTGGCAATAGAAAACAAACAGACTCACCCATGACATAAATGACATTCTAGCAAAAATGCTGCCTCTTCACCCTGGTGTGACACTTTCATTGACTTCTTTGTATAATACTAATTCTGTAGACTTTAATGTAAATTACTTTCAAAGTTAGGGAGAAAAAAATAGATAGATGATAGATATATAGATAGATATTTTACCTTCAAATAACCTTGAAGGCAGATGTTCCTACCGGACAGAAAAGAAGTGCTAAGTTATTATTTGTACCTCATAATATACCTGCTGGTATTTAGATGTTGGGAAGAAGGAGAAGGTATAGCAAAATGCCAAATAATAACACTAGTGATAATAACAAGGATACTACTACTGGCTCATAAGTCGCAAAAATCCCCAAAGTTAAAAAAATTAAAATTCAGAAGTGTATTTCTATCATCACACTGGATCAGGGTTGATCTGGTTTTCCCAGGACTGATGATTTGTATATTGGCAGTTCCTGACTTTTATGCACTTCCATGCACTGTGTATTGATCCCCCAAATCACCTTTTATGTGACTAACAGGGACTCTCCTGCCTCCGATGACCAGTGAGAACATGGCATTGTGCCTGCCCACCAACTGGTCAGTGTCAGTTCTACTAACAGCACCACCTGCACCAAAACTACTGAATTCATCCAAGTATCTTGAATACTATTTTACTGCATGTGTTACATTATGATGTGAAGAGAAAATATAAAGCCAGAGTTCAACACTAAAGACACAAAGCACAGATTGCCTCAATTTAAAGTATGAAGAGACAAAGATGAGACGTGCTTTATGTGAAGACAGCAATGTATATTTAGCTTCAATCTGCCCTTTACTGAATATAAACCAGTTAATGGCATCATTAATTGTATATGAAAACAATGAAATAATATGTACAAGACACTACAAATACACAAAATACTGAGGCTAAATGGCTAAGAAAAAAATCATGACTCTATAATATCTCTTAATACACTGGCAAATTAACCACACCACCCACTTACTCATAATATATAAATCTGTTATCCTGTCTCTATATGTAGATTTGCACATATTTGTATATACATTACATACTTAAGTAGTAGATGCTTATGTTATGTATTGTGCTCATCAAAACCTTTGATGAGCTCATGAGCTTCTCCCAAGTATTTGCAGTTAAGCTAGGTTCCATTCAAATATGTGCTGTATTTAGAAAGCAGACCACAAGAGACAGACACTGGGTAACTCAGTCATTTCTCCCTGACTCCCTAATAAACAGAACTTCCACATGTACAAAAATAGGATGTCTATCCCCCATAAGCAACTAATGGGCCTCCAATGAGTCAGTGTCTGGCCTTAGCAGTGTTCTCCTTCTAGCAATCCCCCAGGAGAATTACATACAGAGACGAACCTCTGATTGATTATGGACCAGTGATCAGGTCATTACCACACTATCCCTGTTGTTTGCTAATAAATGTCCTCGGCCTTGCACACCATCATAAATTCAGCTCATTAAGGGGATTCTTGTGAGCACCCACGTACGCTTGGCTTTTCCTTTCCCTCATCCCTGGGATGGGTCATTTATCCGCAGGCTGTCTATAGGTTCGCTTCTGCCCCCACACACTTATCTTTCCTCACAAGGGGCAAAATGGCTTACATTTTTGTACAAAGTCCACTTCCCCTTCTGAATGACTTTGGCTTAAAATGTGTTTGATTGTTTAACTTAAGCCCCTTCAGCCCATTTGCCTCTTTACATATCTCTTCCCTGCACCCATTACTCACCCTCCTCCTTTTAATAGCAGCCATTAATATTCTTCATTAATGGTCTCTTTTCTCAGCCTAGTCCCACAGAAATTCCCTTTACCAAGCCTCTGTTTTTAAAGTGCTACTCTCAAAGTTCTACATTCACATCTTTAGACAGCAAGTTTCCTGAATATATGAAACAAAATATTTGACCCTGGCTAAGAAACTTGGAAGAAGTGATAAAAGATCATTTTAAAGAAAGTGATTTTTAAAACAAAAAATGGCAATCTTAGTTTGAGGAATTTAATAAATGACTCAAATATAAACTCAAGACTTTATGAAGAATTGTAACCAGTTATCTACCTTTTCCTTAAGGCTTGAAAAAGCAAAAAAACAACGAGAGACATTTCAGTTGCATAGTTTTTGAAGGAAAAGAATCCTGACAGAAAGAGGTGTTAGATATTAAAATTAGTTACCAAAGGAGACTGTGGAACCCATGCCCGTGGGAGGCTGAAAATCACACAATGAATTCTCATTGCCTGGAAGAAAGCAGAGGACGATTTTAATGACCTCTCTAAGCCTCATTCTATCCAATACTATTATGCCCAGGTGATATACAAGTTGTTTTGTTTTGTTTTAAGAATCAACATGTGTGGCATAGAGCACAAAAGCAATTGAATGCAAATGTAAGCAATCATCAGGAAAATATACTTCTTGATAAAATGCTATAAGAAAAATCACATAATCCTCTGCGTGTCACTCATAATCTCTGCTTTGAGATTAATTCTGGTTGTACATACATTAGGAATGGTACAGTTTATTTAGGGGAGTGATAAAAAAAATCAACAATCATTTTTCATTTCATTCAGGGAAAAGAATCAGTGAGACATTTTAATGTATATGATTGCAATAACTTAGAAGCAAATTAATAAAATATTCCCTTGTCATCCATTGGAAAGAACATTTTACCTTGTTAGAGGCATATTTAGTTAACCTTAATGAAATAACCAGTGAAGATTTAGAACTGCTTATAATAAAAAAGCAGCAATTTGGGATTAAGGAATAATCCTGAATTAATATGCAGAAAAGATATGCTAATCTTAAGAAATTTGAGAATGAAAAGAGACTGAAGGAACTAGAACTTGCCACATCACAGGCAATCCTTCTCTCAGTGATAAATCTATGCTCCAAGGGCTCATTTTAAAACCATCTGTTTAGAAATTAGAGCACACATTCTCACACAATCACAGAATCCATAGGTTAGAAAGAGCATCAAAGATCATTTAGGTCAACTGATGCTCTAAGATTTCATCACCTCTTACATCATCCCTGCCAAGTAAATCATGTTATAAAAGGCAATTAAAATCTCCAGTTACATTACAAAATTGTACTTACATTATAAAGTATCTAACATGTAGTAAGCACACAATATTATAGCATTGTTCCATTCTGTACTATAATATTTCTATGAAAAAATGGGATCAAATCATAGTTCCAATTTGGGTGACAGCTACAGACACATCTTCTATGGCCCCAAACCTCATGCAGAAATATTCTTTTTTCTCATTTTTATTTCAGGGCTACACATGCATGTTTGTTGTGTGGACATATTGTGTAGTGGTGGGGATTGGATCTCAAGTGACCCATTCCCCAGATAGAAAACATTGCACCTAGTAGACAATTTCTGAACCCTAGTCCCTTCTTCCCAGCTTTCCCCTTATTGGTGTCCCCAGTGTCTATTATCTTTGTGACCATTGAGTTCTCACATATGAGGGAAAACATGTGGTGTTTTATTTTCTGTTTCTGAGTCAGTTCACTTAGGATGATGATCTCCAACTCCAACCATGTTACTGCAAAGGACGTGTTTTCATTCTTGTTTACGACTGCATAGCATTTCATATATACATCACATTTTATGTATTCAGTCAATTGTTGGTGGGCACTTAGGCTGGAGAAACATTCTTTTTTTTTTTTTTTTTTTTTTGTGTTGGAGTCTCACTCCGGCGCCCAGACTGGAGTGCAGTGGCTGCTCCCGGCCACCGCAGCCTCGACCTGCTGGGCTCCTGCGACCCTTCCGCCTCAGCCTTCCATGTAGCTGGAACTACAGGCACGCGCTACCACACCCGGCTAATTTTTTGGTTTATTGTAGAGATGAGGTCTCACTAAGTTGCCCAGGCGGGTCTTGAACCCACGGGCTCAGGCAATCCACTCACCTCAGCCTCCCAAGGTGCGGGATTGCAGGCTGAGCCACTGAGCCCAGCGAGAAACATTCTTTATCTCCACCCCCACGTTCAAGCACCAGCGGGCTGAGGAAAGAAGCTAGGGCAAAGCCCTGAGGAGCAGGGTTAGGATTTGTGAAGTAGGTAGAAGAAAAACTGACAAAGAGATAGGAAGGGGTGAGAGAGTGACTAGAGACAATGTGAGAGCAAAGAGATTTGTAACTTCTGCATCTCTCTTTGCCTTGCCTTACTTGCCTTCCAACTCAGTACTTCCCTGAGAAAGCTGGTTTCTACTCTCATGAATCCCCCCTCTTGTGGAAGCCCTGGGTATTCTATTCAATCATTAAGTCACTCATCTATTTGTTCATGTTTTTAGAAATTCTACTTTGCACTCTATCATTTTACAGTTCTTGGTGTCCACCAGTGACCAAGGGTCCCTGGAGTACAGATCCCATATATTGTGCTTTTCTGAATACTCAAAGCCTCCTCATGGCTGGCTCACAGAGCATGCTAAAACGTCTTCATAGAATAAATGTCTTATTAAGTTAAAAAAAGGGGGGGGTCAAAGAAGGGGAAACAGCAAAAGTCCTTGAGGGGCAGCAGGATAGATTCTCTCTAAGTTCCTTCCTACTTGCAACCATCAGCGAAAGCTGCCCTGTGAGAAATGGCGAAGGGAACCAGCAGTAGAGAAATGAGAAGGGACAGTTGAAGTCTGTTCCTTCCCTATTACTTCCCCCTTCTACTTTTCTGCCTCTTCATCCACCTTCAAGGATGTCTCCTCCAACAAAGACCAACTTGTTTGAAGAGGGAAGCTTGGTATCATGAGGATATGGTATTCTGAAACAAGAGGTAAGAAGAAAGAGAAAAGGTAGAAGAGAAATATATAGTAGAAATAAAAAGACAGAACTTAGTTCTTACGTGGCACAAATGGTCAGTGCTCACTAAATATCCATATGATTCTCCAAGTTTCTGTGCATCAGAAGAGTGTCATGCAACTAACCCTTATTGGTGGAGCATGAGCAAAAACAATATGCCAGTTCCCATTTGAGAAGGGTAAGAGTGGGTGTTCCTTCTCCAGGACTGTTCTTTTTCCTTGCTACAATGACCTTGAAGGTCATTTGCTTTAGGAGGCATGACTGCAAGATGGAGGAGAAGCTGCTACACCCAAACTCAAAGTCAGTGTACTTCAGAGACTTATTTGTCACCATAATCTAACTGATTCACCTTATATCACTCATTCGGGAAAATCACTTACAGGAAAAGAAAGGTTGCTAGTTGTGCTTATGGATCAAGAGTCACCCGACTTAGACATCAGCATCAGCCACCCGACTTAGACATCAACATCTGAAGTTTCTAATTCAAAGCTTGGAACCATCTCCAGGTCACCACTTTCTATTTCAACTTGTCACTTAATTTGAAGATGCAGCATTTTAAAAGAATTGCCTAAAATATATGCAAGCAATACATTCTTCTAGACGGTGAAATCTACCCTGAATGAAGCTGTATCAGATGAACCTTGTTTTTTTGCATTGGTCACCTGGTAGAATACTTCTATGCTCAGCACAAGCAAATTAGATCAAGAGATGTCATTCCCTAACGTTAAATCCTATATAATCCCTTCCTCTTGTGTGTGGCTGAGACCTATGACTTGCTTCTAACTAACAGATCATAGGAATAGTGATGGGATGGTATTCCCTTGATTAGATGATGTGCGTGGCAAATATGCTAAGATGAAACTTCCATCATTGTGTTTCATAATATAAAGACAGATGTGAAATTCACCACAGTATTCACTGCATAGGTATTGTGACGAATACTGTTCATTGTGTTGCAGTGTCATTATATCAAAAATCCCCTGAATAATTTTCTTATCTAAAAATTAATAATAGTTGTCCTCTTATAAAATAGAATAATATTAACACCCACCTCAGCAGGTTGTCGCAAGGATTAAATTCATTTATTTAAAAAGCTTAAAATGATGCTCAGAACAGAGTATGCACCAAATATGTTTTTACCATTATTAGAAATTTTAAAAAATTTTTTTAATTGAACTGTAAATTGTGTTAATGTTCAATATGTTTTCTGAAAGATAAGAACCAAAACTTGAACCCACTCATAGCAAGTCTGTCATATGTATCCAACGTTGTTTTGTGCCCCGTTTCTTTCTCATCCTCTTCCGAAGTATTTAACTTGGCTGCATTTTATATATTCCTGTAAGCCAATCTAAATCCTTCCCAGAGCTCCATAGGGTATAAATAAGTTAAAATTAACAGGAAAAAACTCTAAGTTCTTTGCTTACATTTTATTAACACTTGAAGAGGGAAAATGAAACAACAATGAAAGGTTATACATAGAAATTGAACTTTCTCCACTATAGCCTTTGCTTGCTTTCCTGCTGTTATTAAAGATGTAAATCTTAACACCTTACACTGGAAGAACACATGAGCTCTGACTAGGCTCAATAATCTAAGTTTCATTTTAACATTTCAGTCTAAAGTTTATAAAGGGAACATCCCTTCCAGCTAATTTATCTTCAAAACACTCATGCTGAGTACTGAAAAGTCCACCTTGCTTTCGGACCTGAGACATATAAGAACATTTTAGGTGAAAACTGTATCTGTACTGGCCATTTCTCAAATAACTCTTCAGGCCAGTTACTGGAATAATATATTCATAGAAGTAGAATATTTAAAATAAGAAATTGTTTTAAAAATTGGGCTGCATGGTCATTGTGACTAAAGGACTTAAAACACTGGCCCTAAGATCAGCGAACATTCGGTTGTGTTCTGTTCAATAACTAGTTGATGCTTTTGTTTCCTGGGCATTGTGCAATGCTTTGGGGACCTAGAGATAAATAAGGCTTTGAACAAAGACTTTGTAATTGGGTAGATAAGATATACTTAAAAATTATTCTGTATGACTAGACACTCTTTATTGTGTTCATAAGCATTTATTACTACTAGTAATTATGCTTTCATTTGTTTGCTTACATAGTTACCTTCTGTCTCCTCTACTAGACCATTAGCTCATCTGAGGCAAGAAACGTGACTATTCTGTGCATTGTGAGCTCAGTGCTGGTACAAAAGAAGTCCATCATATAGTAGACACCCCCTATACATATATAAAAGTTATAAAATGTATTAAAAACAATAGTCTTCATGTAAACAAACAACAACACTTAGAAGATGTAATAGAAGCCGGGCTCGGTGGCTCAGCCTGTAATCCTGCGCCTTTGGGAGGCTGAGGTGAATGGATTTCCTTAGCCCACGGGTTCGAGACCCGCCTGGGCAGCGAGACCGCATCTCTACAATAAATCAAAAAATCAGCCGGGCGTGGTAGCGCATACCTGTAATTCCGGTTACTTGGAAGGCTGAGGCGGAAGGATTGCCGGAGCCCAGCAGGTCGAGGCTGCGGTGGCTGGGAGCGGCCACTGCACTCCAGTCTGGGCGACAGAGTGAGACTCCAACTCAAAAACACAAAAAACAAAAAACAAACAAACAAACAAAAAAAAAGATGTAATAGAAAAGACCCCTTTATTATGGCAACAACAAAAATTCTACAAAGGACAAAATACCTAGGAATAAATCTAACAAGGAATGTGCAAAAACAATGAAAAAAAGATATATTTCTGAAAAGCACAGAAAAATAGAATAAATGGAAAAATAGTCTAAGTTTATAAATAAGAAAAATTAAGGTAATAAAGATGTCCATTCTCTCAGCTAATTCATGAATTTAACAATCCCAGTAAGAATACTAAAAACAGTTTTTTTAAACTAGATCAACTAATTCTTAAGTTCATATGGAAAAGCAAACTACTAATTGTAACCAGGAAATCTCTAAGATAGAAAAATATTATAAGCCACTTATAAGCCCATGAATGTATTACAAACTTCAGTAATTAAAACAGTATTATTAAGACACATACACTAATCATCAGGGAGATGCAAATCAAAACCACACTGAGATACCACCTAACTCCAGTCAGAATGGCAATTATCAACAACTCAAAAAATAACAGCTGCTGGAGAGGGTGTGGTGAAAAGGGAACACTTCTACACTGTTGGTGGGAGTGTAAACTAGTGCAACCTCTGTGGAAAGCAGTGTGGCGATTCCTAAAAGCTCTAAAAATTGACCTTCCATATGACCCTGCAATCCCCCTACTGGGAATATACCCTGAAGAACACAAATCACTCTATAAAAAAGATACCTGCACACGTATGTTTATCGCAGCATTGTTCACAATAGCAAGAACCTGGAAACAACCATGCTGCCCATCAAAAGAGGACTGGATTAAAAAAATGTGGTACATATACACGATGGAATACTACGCAGCCATAAAAAAGAACAAAATCATGAATTTCGCTGCAACCTGGATGGAACTAGAGTCTATAATACTGAGTGACCTCTCACAAAAACAAAAATCCGAATATCACATGTTCTCACTCATAATGGACCCTGAACATCCAATGCAATACTATGAGAAAATGACGGATGGTACTGGGAAACTATGGGGGGGAGGGGGATGGGATTAACAGTAGCAAATATCTGTCGGGGGATGGGAAAACACTTCTTATCTACAGGGTGCCTGAATGAAACGTCATTGTACACCTACCCTTAACTGTACCCCACAAAACCATAATAAAAACTACTGATTAATGAAAAAAAAAAAAAAAGACACATATACACTAAAGAAAAGAAAATAAATTCTGGAAGTAAATTCCAATTTATATGAGAGTTTAGTATATGATAAAAAATGGTACTCGAAATCTGTGATGGTAAAGATGAACTTTAATATAATATGTAACATTGGGACAACCAAATAGCCATCTGGAGAAACGATACCGTTAGATGCATACATTACACCATATTTAAAGCTAGCATGTCTTCACAGAATGTGGACATGGCAGAATTTTTAAAAATGTTCTAGGATTACAATGGATGGACAAGCCTCACGAGGACATCACAAATAGTAAGAACCCCAAGTTTAAAGACAGTGGAGAAAAACAAACAGAACATCAAGGAAATAAAGGATTTCAGCTTTATTAAATGTAATTTGGGTATCAGAGACCTAAGGGCAAGAAAGGTAGGCAGAGACATCAAGGGGTCTGTAGAAGCTCTTCTAAGGAACTTGGACTTTATACTTTGCATAACATTTATACCTTAAGTTGATCATTTCAAATGTGGCTTGAAGGATATATTAGAGGGGATCTGTATTAATGTCCTGTGACTGTCATAGCAAATTATCACTAATTTGGTGGCTTAAAATGATTTTTATTTTCTCACAGTTCTGAAAGCCAGAAATCTGAACCAGAAGTCTGAAATCAAGGTGTCTGCAGGACCACATTCCCTCTGGAGGCTCTAGGAGAGAATCCATCTTTTGCCTCTTCCAGCTTCTGGTAGTTGTTGGTTTCATTGGTTCATGACCACATCACATCAATCTCTGCCTTCCCCTTGGCATCACATTTCTCCTCTTCCCTTTTTGTTTATTTATTTACTTTTTTTTTTTTGGCAAGTCAGAGTCTCACTCTGTTGCCCAGGCTGGAGTGCAGTGGCATGCTCATTGGCTAACCACAGCCTTGAACTGCTGGCCTTAAGCATTCTTCCTGCCTGGTATCCCAAGTAGCTGGGACTACAGCCATCCACCACCATGCCTAGCTGATTTGTATTTATTTTTTGTAGAGACAGGATCTCCATATGTTGTCTAGGCTGGTCTCAAACTCCTGTCCTCAAGCAATTCTTCTGCCTCGGCTTCCCAAAGTGCCGGGATTATAGAAGTGAGCCACCACACCCAGTCGGTGGGCTTAAATTATAGAAAAAAAAAAATATGGGACGAATTTCTGGAAAATATAAGTGGCCTATAGGATTTTTGTCCTGGGAAGTTTTTAATAAGAAAAGTTGAATACTTGTTGAGGATCCTTTGCCTGGTCAATTGCAACCACCTTCTAAAGAGATTTTTTGTTTTTAGCAATGACTATGATGGTCCCCCCACAAAAGATATGTTCATGTATTAAACCCTGGAAGCTGTTTAATGTGACCTTATTTGGAAAAACAGTCTTTGCAGATATAATTGATTTAAGGATCTTGAGATAAGATCATCCTGAATCACTTGAATGGGCCTTTAAATCCCATGAAAGTTGTCCCTACAAACATGGAAGAGAAGCTGAGTGACGTAATAGGATCACCTGAGCCCACAGGTTCAAGATCAGCCTCAGTAACATGGCAAAACCTTAACTCTGCAATAAATCAAGAAAAATTAGTTGAGCATGGTGGCACGTGACTGTGGTTCTAGCTACTTGGAAGGCTGAAGCAGAAGGATTGCCTGAGCCCAGCAGGTCAAGGTTGCTGTGTCTGTGAGCGTGCCACTGCACTCCAGCCTGGGTGACAGAGTGAGACTCCGACTCAAAAAAAAAAAGTTTAAGCCCACCTCCTTGCCTTGATTTTTATTCAAGCAATTGAATGTATATTTGCAGCAGCCCCTTAATCTCTTTTAAGTTTTTCTTATATTCATTCCAAAACCACCATGTGGCATTTTTATGCTATATGGGTAATTCTGATTTTTCTAATTTGGAATGCCAAAAGTCCTCTGGGAGGTAAGTCTTTTCCCTGAAAATGACACTTGTCTAAAGGCAGACACAGGATTTTACATAGGATACTTTCAGGCAAAAAATCTGATGTATATAGCATTAAAGTTTCTGGGTATAAAAAAGTTTCCCAACCAAATTGTAGTTATTGATGTTCAATCTAATTCACCATGCCCCAGGTGAATTCTTACTTTTTAATCAGTTAGAGATTGCTCACTTTCTAACCATGAAAGCTCTGACTCTAAGCCAGTCCTAGCCAAAAGAACTTTCTGTGATGACAGCAATGCTCTAGATCTTCACTTGCCAACAGGGTGTCCACTAGCCACATGTGGCTATTGGCCACCTGAATTGTAGGTGGTATGAGGGAGAAACTACTTTAAAATTATTTATCCTTTCATTATCTTAAAGAGTCAAATGTGGCTACTGGCTACCATATTGGGCAGAATGTCTCTAAACACTGTTGGATACAGGACCCAGCCCATCTTCCTGTTTGGACAGACTCAAGTACTATAGTATGTTGGTATCAACCTTGGTCTTGGCCTATTGTTATACTTATTCCCTGCCCCCAATAAAGGATCTAGGAAACCTATTTAGGCCTTTAGTCAATCTATTATATTTCAATTGAATATATTAGAAGTTTGTATTTTTTTCTCTTTGATATTGGTTTGAGATGTAATGAAAAAAGACCTAGCAATATCACCTAGATAATTTTAATGAAATGCTCATAACTGAGGGATACCCTGTTAGTCACAGATCACCTAGTAGTTTTTTAGATAAACTCATTTTTTTTTTCCTGGCCTCTCTTTCTAGACAAACTAACAAAAACTTCTTTAGCTCCTGGATTTAATTTCTATGAT
The DNA here is from genome assembly GCF_000164805.1 of Carlito syrichta. NCBI lineage: Eukaryota > Metazoa > Chordata > Mammalia > Primates > Tarsiidae > Carlito > Carlito syrichta. The sequence continues at coordinate 156,260 of NW_007232069.1, forward strand.
GTGATTGAAACATGCACATCTATATACACCATCGTTATAAGTATTGAAACTGCAAATATTTCCTAGATTGTTTGAGTTCCTAATTACCAAATTCTGGATGGAGTGAAGCTGATCATTCATTGAAGGGGTTTAAATAAGTCATTTAGTTCTAGACCCTCTCCCTTTCAAGGAACTCCTATAAATGCCTGTAGAACACAAATCATTGCTCTCTGGGTGATTTTACCACACCTATACACTAAGCATTAAAAGAAAGCTTAAGCATTCAATAAGTAGACCCTGCTGTCACTAAGATCTTCACCGTTGAACCCAGATTCTCCATTTCCTAAAATTAGAGAACATTTCAACAACTCGCCTGCCTCTTTATTCACAGTGTGAACATTCAGCTCTGAGAGATGTTGAAGAAACAGAGACAGTGGATTCAGTGAGAATACTGGTAGGACGAACTCACACACAACTTATTACCAGATAACATGATGGGAAGCCCTACAACAGAGGTGATGTAAGAACAAACAAGATTAAAACTATAAATATAGAGATAACATAAGAATAAATAAGATCAAATCTATAAAGCACTTAGAGCTCCTCATAAGAACAGTCCAAACCTATGTGATATTACATAGCATCAGTGTTTTAGTAAGTTGACTGCAATCCCAGCAATCTGAGAAGCAGAGGTGAGAGGATTGCTTGAGGTCAGAAATTCTAGACCATCCCAGGAAACATAGTGAGACCTCATCACTACAAAAAAAGAAAAAAATTTTAATTAGCCAGGCATGGTGGTACACATCTGTAGTCCAAGATACTTGGGAGGCTGAGCCTAGGAGTTCAAGGCTTCAGTGAGCTATGATTGTGTCACTGCACTCCAGCCTGGACAACAGTGAGATACTGTCATTTGTCGTGGTATTCTCTCTTCTTAGATAAAAAAAATCTGTTTGTAACACAAACATCCATTATAGAGAGATGATTAGATAAAATACTTCTCAATGGTAGTTAGCAATAGGCTACAATTATTCATTTCTATTAGGCGCCTCATCTCAAACCAGGTAAAGTGGGGACCAAAGTGAGGCCCAAACTTTACCTATACAATGACCATTTGTATACCTAATCCTGACTTGTACCCTACATCTTTAAAATAAAAATTTTTTTTTTAATTGAGAGTGAGAGCAGCTTGAGCAGATTGATTCCTGGGTCTGCATTTAAAATAAATGAGAGAGAGAAAGAGGCATGATAGATAGAAAGACAAGTATTGTTGAAACAAACTGTTAAGTTCTGGTTGTGAATATTGAATAGCCTTCAAATTCGTTGGACTGCATTGTTCCAGAACTATTTTTCATCTCTTATTTCACCAATTAAAACTTTAAGTTAGAATCTTAGACTTTAAAGGAGTCTAGCCATTGTCTAAAAGGAAAGCAAGAACCCTGGGACCATGAGGCATGATTTTAACCCTGTCTTTGCTGTGTGGCCTTAAGAAATAAATTTAACTTTTTTATGCTTTAGTTTCCTCTCTGTAAAATGAAAAGAACAGTATCTACTTCACTGAGGTGTTGTAAAGATTAAAGGAATTGTTAGTTCATTGTCATTAAGCACTGAAAACACTACCTGGCATATAGTAAGTTGCTTGATAAATGTTAGTTTCCATCATCATCATTGTCATTGCTGTAGTCATCATGATCCTCTTTTTACAGATGTAGACAGTGATGTCCAGTTGGTGATGTGATTTTTCTAAATTATACAGCTATCATTAAGCACACAGAAGGACCCGAATTTTTTGACAATGAGCCCCTTGTTCTTTCTACTGTGCTATACAGCCTATACTGTTCCACACCATAATGCTTCACTTTCTGATGCAAAATGTCTTTGTCAGGTACATAACTTATGAAGGAAAGAATTCAGAGAGGAGAAGGCCTAAAGATACCATTTCTAGAGGTCTCAAAACAAGTCCATGTAGGCCAAAGTGGTCACTGAACTGGTCGCTTCAGTATGGCTATTAAAGTCCCTGTACCTAGTGTATCTCCATACAAATTTGTTCTATATGAGGAACAACTTTTCATTCCATTATAAAATATCTGAATTATATTGTTTTAATTAATAAAAACCATACACTGGCTTATATCAATATTACTCATATTAAAACCTTACTTTTGGCTGAGTGCAATGGCTCACACCTGTAATCCCAGCACTTTGGGAGGACAAGGGGAGAGGATTGCTTGGGTTCAGGAATCCAAGACCAGCCTAGGCAACATAGCAAGACCTCATCTCTACAAAAATTAAAGACAGCTGTTGCACACCTGTTGTCCCAGCTACTTGGGAGGCTTAGGCAGAAGGATCACCTAGCCCCTGAAGTCGAGGCTGCAGTAAGCCATGATCATGCCACTGGCACTCCAGCCTGGGTAACAGATTGAGATCCTGACTCAAAACTAAAATGAAAGAAACAAAACCTCGCTTTTAATAAATGAGAACGTAAGATAAAATATATGGCTATATAATAATATCTGCATAATAAATAAGAACATAAAAGCAAGGGGTTGCTGAAGGGCAGAATGAAATAGTGCACAGTGGATGTGTCGAGATTAAATTCCATCTCCTCACAATTCGTCAAGAGCCAATAGAAACACTTCCTGGGACATACCGGCTGGGAATGGAGTTGAGTTCTACCATGAGCCGTCTGACCAACAATGAGGAAGACACATGAAAGACAAGAACTGTTTTGCTTCTTCCACAAAACACCAGTGTCATTCCAGATCCAGATCAAACTGGGTCTATAGCCTTGAAGAAAATGGTCTCCATGGGGCCCCTGTAGGAAAGCCAGCAAAACATTTTGATGTTAAATCTTCTCCTGATCCCTGTGGGCTTTCGGGGGAGGGGGGGAAATGGCCCTTGTACAGATATGTCTTATAATCCATATTTTTACACAGCATGACAAAGAAAGAAAAAACGAGCTATCTACGAATTTTCTACCTATTCCTGTATCCTACAGGAACAATACTTTGCTTCCACCCGAAGTGCTTTAAACATAATTCCTCTTTATATTAGAAATCAAAAGTATAAAGGCTACCTTGACTACACAAGCTTCGTGAAAAATCTATATAGCTGAGCTCAGAATGGCTTTTCTTTCATTCCCATATAATGTTTGAAAATCATGTTGATGCATTTTATAAGGAATCACAATGGCTCAAGGTAGAGCAACAAAAACAATTCAAACACAAAATCTCATTTTTTTAAGTTCTCAGCTTTAAATATGCACCAACAGGGTGAGAGCTGTTATTTTCTCCACATCAGTATTAAGCATTTGCAGATCACTCTTTCTGAAAAGTGGACTTGTTTATTGTCACACTGTCTCTATCACATCAGAGTGGTCTGTTTTGGTAGGAACCAGTTTTTTTCTACATAGCCCTTTTCCCCCTGCCACTCTATGGAACACTCTGAGGCACTGATCAATTAGGGCAATTGTTTTAATGAGAAAAATTGATTTTGTCATGTTTGCAATGTCTTCCTCTTTTCTTGATCACATTCTCACCTGGGAATCAGAATGCTGAGTTGTTATTAAAAGTGTGTAATTAGCTTGAAATTCCCCTGGGAACTTCAGCCCTACCAACATGTAAATTATTGCTTCCCACCAAGCTTTAGCTATGCATGCATAAGAAAGCATGCACATATGCCTATGCAGGATAGCAATTTGCCCTACTTAAAATGTATCCTTTCCTTCTCCTCTTCCTTACATGCCATCAAAGCACCCATTTCCTAGATAAAATACACCTTTCTAGATGGAAGGAAAAAAACCCCACTGGTATAATGGGCATGATCTCATTTGTCCTACTGGTCACAGGAGCCAATTAATATATGAGAAACGTATATTAAAGAAATATAGAATAAATACAAGGATTGAAGGGCTCAACCAAATAAAGTGTCAACTCAAGAAAAGAACAAAGAACTAGAGACCTAGTAGATGTTCAGTAAATGGCTACTGGTGAGCTAATTGATGTGGTAATATACCAAGGAGCAATTTGAATTTTCTAAGATGATATTTATAATAAATTCCTACTGGTAGACTTTTATCTACTATGGGACACAATAAAAGGCTTTTTCTTTTCATGCCCATTAGATTACATCATGTAGCTGATCATTTAACTTTATCCAGCTGCACATTTAACCTTTTGTCTATGTTCTGCATAATTGGAAAAAAGTATTGGGATTAAATGAAGTGGATTCTCAAATGTGCTTCCTGATTTAGCACTAGTCTGGTTGATGCTGGAATGCAGAGTGAAAGTTTTTAACTTTTTTGTTGTTCCATTGAACCTGACAGGGATGGAGACAGGAAATAATCTTTTGTAATTAATCACAAGCTCATCAGGAAGACTAATCCCCAAATGGTTCATTAAAGACAAATAAATTTCTTTTCACGTCTTAGTTTTCCTTTTCATTATCAATCGGGGGAAAAAGCAAATGAAATTTAAAATGTAAAGAGTAAAGAAAGAGCTGACGAACAAATCAGCCAAAAAAACAGGATCTTTGAGAGAAAACATTTTTTTGCAAAGATGTCTGGAAAGAATATAAACTAAATATCGGAGGATAGAGATATATGTACACACACACACACACACACACACACACACACACACACACTAAGATTAACATGCATGTTTCAGTAAACATCAAAGTTTATTATGCCTTTGGAAGCTACTGGGGTGAAAGTCAATATATCTTGATGTTCACCACAACAAAATCAATAATTGCTTAATAATTTATCAAGACTCATGGGATTCAATGCGATGGTTGTGAAGTAAAGCAAAACCATTACACTTTCTTCCAAGATTATTTGATAAGGGATAAAATATCAGCATTAGACATTTGGAACCATAATTCGTGCCCACTCTCCATCTCACCTTTACTGAATGAAACAAGTAAAATATCACCTTTCCCATCACTGTGGATGACAACTCTGAAATCTGAGCAAGGAGAGAAGAGTAGCAGAAAGTAACCTCAGAGAAGACAACACTCTTGTCAGAAAATGGATTCAGTGTCACAGTGAATGAGGGCATCTGTGCCTGTGAATTAAATAGAAACTTCTTCCTGATAGATACAATCTATCTACTTTGTTAGGTCCCCAAATTGCCTTATCCTTTCCTAGTTTCCCACTTATCTCTAGAGATTAATAAAAGTAGGTTATTCAAATCTTGACAATCTAAAATCGAAAGACTTTAGAGACAGACTTAGAGAAAAAAGTGCTAATACACTTACTATCCTTCCTTAGGATTACTTTTAATATTTATTTCCACACAAATAAGGCAGAAGTAAAAAGATGGCCAAGCCTCTGCTGTGCAGATACAATGACTCATCTGTAAATCAGGAGCTAGGCCACTATGGCAAATCATTAAGATCATTCAGGTTAAATCCAAAACAGAGAAGCTCTATAAGCTGAATTTTGGGAATGTGATTATAAATTGTCTGATAAATGTGCAGAACGATGTTTCCCAGTGCTTCTAAATGGTATTAATAAGTCAAGCTCCTGAACTAAAAACAGAGGTCAAAGCAACCAACAGAGTAAGCAAAAAGTAGACTCCTTTTAGAATAAATATATAATGATAGATTTCTCCAGAAAATTGCCTAACTACCTTTAGTTGAAACTACAGGAAAAAAAAAAGACCTGGTTTCCATTTTGTAAGGACTACACAAGGAAATAGCAAGTGAACAAATATGGGTGCCAGAGAATAATGGCTGACAATATTCCCCTGAAGAGAACAGAGAGGCCATAAGTAACCTCAATTAATGAATCATTGAAGTAGTTCTAAGGGGAAGATTGTTTCATATTGATTGCATTCAAGGCAGGGAGCATCAGTGATGATTAAACTCTTCAAATGTATCATAATGTATGTTTTTCAGAAAACTTGTCTGTGAACCATAATGATTGAGCCTTACAAAATACTTGCAATGGCCTCCTGTGTAATGGTAAATTTATGTGTCAGCTTGACTGGGCTCAGGGATGCCCAGAGAGTTGGAAAGACATTATCTCTGGGTGTATCTGTGAGAGTGTGTCTGGCAGAGATTAGTATTTGAATCCATAAACTAAGTAAAGAAAATTGTCCTTACCAGTGTGGGTGGGCATCACCCAATCTGTCAAAGGTCCAAATAGAACAGAACAAAAATAGAATGAAAAGTTATTTCTTTCCATCAGAAGGATTGTAAAATTCTAACATCTGCCTTTACACATCTTAGCCGAGTTTAGGCTAGCCAAGTTAAAAGCTACTTAGATAAAATTGTTCATTCAAACATCTACCTCTAACATTACTATATTAAATTTCACATACTTGTTTGTTTATGTGACTTAGAGTGCCATATCAGGTGTTCTATCCATTAGAGCAGGGATCCTCAACACCTGGCTGCGAACATGACCTGTTAAGAACTGGGTTCCACAGGTGAGCCCGGATGAGCAGAGCTCTGTCTTCTGTCAGATAAGCGGCACACTAAATTCTCATAGGAGCACAACTCCTTTGTGAACTGCCCATGCGAGGGATCTCGGTTGCACGCTCTGTATGAGTCTGAGAGCACATCGCCACTCCCCACCCCCATCCGTGGAAAAATTGTCTTCCACCAAACCGGTCACAGAGGCCAAAAAGATAGGGAACTGCTACATTAGAGCTATTGTGAAACATTAAGAATACTTACATCTCTAATAACGAGACTGGGGAAATGGCCACGGGTACACCAAATCCCACCTACTAACTGATCTAAAGCAGTGCTTCTAAAAGTGTGGTCAATGGACTACCTTTCCAAGAATCAACTGTAGAGCTTGTTAAAATGTAGATCCCTAAGCCCTACTTCAGTTCTTTTGAATCAGAACATCTAATATTGGGTCCCTGCTATATTTTAACAAGCATCCTAGGCAGTATTTGTATTCAGTGTAGTAAAAGAATCACTGAATCCAAAGATTAAAGCAATGCGTGTATAAATAAGACCCAGGCCCTAACACAACCCTCTACACATTACCCCTGGGAACAGCCTAGTACAGACCAAGAGAAGACACAAAAACAAAACTTCCAAGCTTTGGCAAAAATAAAAATGAAAAACAAATATGTTATATTCTGTCATATTGCTATGAACAAATGCTCCAGTGTCCAGTAAAAGTGGGAAACAAACACATAAATGTCTGTGGAAAATGACTTTTGGGAGGTAGGAATACAACCATAAGCAGAATGATCACTATGGGCTATCCACAGTGAAAGAGGTTCACACCACATGTGGTTCTCCACTGTGGATCAAAAGGTACTCCATCAACAGAAGGCACAATTATCCACCGGTCAAGTGCCCTGTCCCTGGAAGACTGGTTTTCTTCGCAGCTCTTTTGAGTTAGAATTCACTTAAGAGAAGTGAATGTGAGGGGGGAGAAAAAAGCCATACCACCCTGAGAAGTGAACATGTAAAACCTTGAGAAACATGCCTACTAAAGGAACTGTAGACCTAGAACATACCAGTATGATCAAGTCCATTTCCCTAGTCTTGAGATTTCCATAAGACATCATAGCAAGGAAAAATTTTATTCTGGTCTAAATCCCTTCAAGGGAGATTTTACAAAGCTTCTTGATGACTTCTAATACGTATTATGTAGTGCTTTATATTGAAAATGAAAAATGCATATCTTAAAAGGCAAATTACTAATTTTTTTTTAAATTTTGAAGGTATCTTATACACTACAGAATTATTTTGAAAAGTGAACACAATTTTGCATTTTAAATATTATTCCATCTAGAAAACTTAATTTTACATATGACTTTTGTGAATGTGTTTCTTGAACAAAAAGAGGTAAGCTTGTAGCACTTTTTCCGAGGATTCTTCATCTTGTAATTTTTAAAACATGTCAAGCATGGTAAAACTATGTGTGTGTATATATATATGTATATATATATATATATACACATACTACATGCATATACTAAATATATATACAATTCAATACATATGTATGATGTATTTATGTATACAATACATATATATTGTCTTTATATATAAATATATATTTATATGTTATATATTTTATATACATATATACAACATGTGATATATATACAATATGTATATATATTTGTTTAATTAATGAACTAACGTGATTAGGAGACACTCATATAAAAAGCAATGATCTAGAAGGGAAAGAAATGGACTTGCTGTGTGGTCCTTCCACTTATTAATTTATATGTTCATAAGTACATTCCTTAACAACCCTGGCCCTTGTTTTTCCCCGTGCAGCATGCATATGCTACAATCCTCCTCACACCATCATTATTAACATGTTTAGCAATGTTTCTGGATTAATGCAACAAATTTAAACTACAACACAGAATTTTCCTCCCCTGATACCTAGCAAGTGGAAAAAAGACCTACAACAGCCAACAGAAGGAAAAAGAATTAACTAGGTATGTACCTGTTTTAAAGCAGTGGAAGGAAAGTTATGGGGATATGGCATTCTGCAGTGGAAAGGAAGGACACAGCACAGCTTCATTTCCTTCTCCTGCTGGATCCCACCCTATCCCAAAGTAGTGTCATTGAGCTTATAAATCCTGAAATGTTTTATTAATATTCTCAAACCCAAACAGAAACAAACTAAATAAACCTCAGTATCTTTTTTCTCTCTTAGCAGTAGAGTGATAGGATGGTTCCTGAGGTGAAGCAGGTAAAGTGAAGAAAGAAGACAATGTGCCTAACTCTCTCTGATGAAAATGAAAGGTCCAGAGCTTCATCTTGTATCAAAGAACAAGCTGAAGTTCAAGGCTTCTCCCAGCCTCCCTTGAGAAATAAAATAGAGTCTATAATACTGAGTGATCTATCACAGAAACAAAGAACAGAGTACCATATGTTCTCACTCATAAGCAGACCCTGAACTTTTACTATAATACTATAAGAAAGGGATTGGCAGTAGCAGGATACTGCCCAGGTGGGGGTGGGGAGGAACACAATATCAATAAGGGTACCTGATCTCAAACCAGACAAAGTGGGGACCAAAGGGATGCCCAAACTTTACCTGTACGATGTCCACTTGAATACCTAATCCTAAATTTTACCCCACATCTTTAAAATAAAATAAAAAGAAGAAAAAATAAAATATATGATTCCTAACCAGGTGTACTGAACAAGTATGTTACATAAAATCTTCAAGGCACAGCAGATACTAGGTATTCTAAAGAGAGCTCCTCCTTAGCTAAGCTTCCTTCTTATCCTCTATCTTCTCCTCAGGTTACTTAAAAATGGATAGAAGACCAAAAAAAGTTGGCTTTCAAGCTGTAGGTTGGAGAGAAAAGCAAACTTTTCTCAAATATGACAGAAAGGTGAAGAAGTCATCCAGCTCTATATCAGAACACAAAATGTCAACATAGAACTGCCAAGTCACAAGCAAGATGAAAAGAAACAGCATGGCAACTATGCAAACACGTGACAGTAGAAGAATGGGAGTAGAAAAAAAGAACATAAAATCAAAAAGACAAAGAATCAAACCCAGAAGGAAAAATTACTCAAGGAACAGAGGCAAATTGCTCTATGACTGTATTATAAAACAACTGAATTATTAAATGGATACAATAAGATAATAAAAGAATAGAATGAGATGAAAAGAGAGATTGCATAACTGAGGCAATAAATTGATGCTCAAATCAACATCATTTCTGAACAAATAAATATATTAGAACTAGCAAGAAATTGAATAGACATTGATAAAGAGCAAACGAAGACAATGAATGTAGGCTGAAAAACAAAGACATTCAAACAGTTCGAGAGAAACTAAATTATAGGTTATATGGAGAACAATGATGATATAGCCTAAGAAATGGTGCCCATGAGGTAGAGAATTCATCAAAAAGGGCTGAAAAAACATATTGTTAAGTTATGAGTGAAAGATTATATTATGAATGAACATATAAAATGTGAGAGAGGGCCCTCAACCCTGAAACCCATCTACTAGACTAACAAACATAAAGAATAAAAAATTACACAGGCATCCAGGCAAATAATACAAATCACTCACAAGAAGAAAAAAAAATCATACTGGCCTTAGATTTATCCACCATGCCAATGAATTCCAGATATGATGGAATAATGTCCATTAAATTCTAAGGGCGAAAATGATTTCTGCAAAAAAATTATCTCCAGTCAAGAGGTTGTCCCATATAAAAGCATCAGGCAGACATTCTTCTTAAAAATCTTTATTTTATTTTAGAATCAGGGGGTACATGTGAAGATTTGCTACATAAGTATATTGTGTGAAGGCAAGATTTGGGTTTCTGATGAGCCCGTCCCATTACCCGCTTCCTGGGTGGTGAGCATGGAACCCAGCAGGTGATTTTTCATTCTTTATTCTTCTTTCTCCCTTTCCTCTTTAGCAGTACCCAGGCCCAGTGGCTGTAATTCCCACTCTTGTGCCTGTGTGTGCCCAGTGATTAGGACCCACTTATGAGTGAGAACATGCAATATTCAATTTTCTGTTTCTGGTATAATTAGCTTAGAATGATGGCCTCCAGCTGCATTCATGTTGTTGCAAATGTCATGATTTCACTCTTTTTTTTATGGTTGCATAGTAATTCCATAGTGTTGCATATGTACCACATTTTCTTTATCCAGTCCATCATCAATGGGTACCTTGTTTGGTTCCAATGTATTTTCTATTGTGAATTGAGCTGCAATAAACATGAATGCAGATGTCTTGTTTGGTAGAACGATGTATACACCTTTGTGTATATACCCAGAAGTAGGATTGCTGATTTAAATGGTAGCTCAATTTTTAGTTCTTTGAGAAAACACCACATTGCTTTCCACAGAAGTTGAACTAGCTTACATTCCCACCAACAGTGTACAAACATTCCCTTTTCTCCACAGCCTTGCCAATACCTGTTGTTTTTTGACTTCTCAAAGATAGCCATCCTGACCAGTGTGAGATGATCTCTCACTGTAGTTTTGATTTGCATTTCTCTGATGATTCATGATGTTGAGAATTTTTTCGTGTTTGTTGGCAGCTTGTATGTTTTCCTTTAAGGAATGTCTGTTCATGTCTTTTGCCCACTTTTTTTTTTTTTTTTTTTGAGTTGGAGTCTCACTGTCGCCCAGACTGTAGTGCAGTGGCCGCTCCCGGCCACCACAGCCTCGACCTGCTGGGCTCCTGTGATCCTTCCGCCTCAGCCTTCCGAGTAGCCGAAATTACAGGTGCTACCACGCCCGGATGATTTTTTGATTTATTGTAGAGATGAGGTCTCGCTGCCCAGGCAGGTCTCGAACCCGCGGGTTTTGCCCACTTTTTAATTGAATTATTTGTTTTTGTTTTTTCCCTGTCAATTCACTTGAGTTCCTTGTAGATTCTGATATTAGGTCTTTGTTGGATACATAGTTTGCAAATATTTTCTCCCATTCTGTGGGTTGTCTCTTTACTCTCTTGATGGATTTTTTTTTCTATATGGAAGCTTTTTACTTTGGTAAGCACCCACCCGTCAATTTTAGTTTTCACTGCATTTGCTTTTGAGGACTTGATAATGAAGTCATCGTCTAGGCTGATGTCCAAGAGAGTGTACCCTAGGTTTTCTTCTAAGATACTTATAGTTTGAGGTCTTACATTGAACTCCTTGATTTATTTTGAGTTAATTTTTATATATGGCAATAGATAAGGGTCCAGTTTCATTCTTCTACATATGGTTAGCCAGTTTTCCCAGTCCCGTTTGTTGAATAGGGTGACCTTTCCCCAGTGTTTGTTTCTGTCAACTTTGTCAAAGATGGATTGGTTGTAGAGCAATGGCTTTATTTCTGGGTTCTCTATCATGTTCCATTGGTCTATGTGTCTATTTTTGTACCAGCACATTGTTTTTGGTTACGGTAGCCTTATAGTAAAGTTTGAAATCTAAGAGCGTGATGCCAATGGCTTTGTTCTTTTTGCTAAGAATTGCTTCAGCTATTCAGGCTCTTTTTCACTTTCATATAAACTTAAGTGTTGTCTTTTCTAGGTCTGTGAAAAATGTTGCTGGTAGTTTTATAGGGATTGCAATAAATCTATAGACTGCTCTGGGTAGAATAGACGTCTTAAACAATATTGATTCTTTTAATCCGTGATAATGGAAATTTTTCCATTTGTTTGTATCATCTTTGATTTATTTAAGCAGTGTTTTGCAATGTCATCTTAAAGATCTTTCACTTCTTTGGTTACATGTATGTCAAGGTTTTTTTTTTGTTTTGGTTTGGTTTTGGTGCCTATTGTGAACAGGATTGTATTTTTCATTTCAGCCAGTTTGTGGTTGGTGTATAAAAATGCAATTGATTTTTGACCACTGATTTTTGTATCCCAAGACTTTGCTGAAATTGTTTATCAGTAGTAGGAGTTTTTTATGGAATCTTTTGGGTTTTTTAGGTAGGGAATCATATCATTTGCAAAGAGAGATACTTTAACTATCTCCTTTGCTATTTGGATACCTCTAATTTCTTTCTCTTATCTGATTGCTGTGGCTAGGACTTCTAGCACTATGTTAAATAGGAGTAGTGAGAGTGGACATCCTTATCTTGTTTTAGACAGACATTTTGGAACATAAAAGAAATGAGGGAATAACAGCATCCACAAATTTCGTTTTTTATAAAGCTGTTAGGTACAATTCAGGCATACTACATAAGTGGTCATCATACAGGCAAAGTTTGGGCCTCTCACTGGTCTTCACTTTGTCAGGTTTGGGATCAGTTACCCTTATTAGTGTTATGGGCACTTCCCTCCCCTGGCAGTGACATGCTACTACCAATCTTTTCATGTAGTATTATGATAAATGTTCAAGGTCCACTTATGAGTGAAAACATATGGTACTCAGTTCTTTTATCTGTGATAGATTACTGAGTATGATGGACTCTAAATCCATCCAAGTTACTATGAAGTTCATAATTTATGAATTCCTTCTTAATGACAGTAAAATCTGGCCAATTAATAGATGAGTCAAAATTTGAGAATGAAGAAGCCACAGTAAAAGAAATGATGCTAAGCATTAAATCTACCATACGATTTTTTCAATTTTCTTGTATGTTAGAAGGTATTGATACTAAAAAAAACTGGAGAAAGAAGATTCAATGGAGTAACATGTATTAATGTTTATAGTAAGTGCCATGTTTTGCAAAGATGGTTAAGCTGAGTTATAAGATGGGACTGCTTGTATTACTAGAAAGGTGACTGACCCCACTCTCTTAGCAGTAAAACTGAGCATGAGGTAGGGAAAGCATTTTAGCAGCACCTACACCGCCATGGTGCAAGCAGATATGTATCTGAAATATATTTCCAAATTATTTTTTAACAGTTTTTTAAACAGTTTTGATAAGAAAGTTAAGAATGTAATCAAATATCAGAAAGCTGAGTTTATAGTTTAGTTTATTATCTATAGATATACAACATATAGATTAAGAATATATGCATGTGATAATTTCAACAAATATCTAACACCCATCTAATAAAATGTAACATGCTATAAAAATATTTTTAAAGTAATAAAGGGTTTCTAACTTAATGTGATTGTTTATATTAAGTCAAAAGTTGAAACATGTGGCATTCATTTTAAATACAGGAAATTAGTAAGGATATCTAGTATCAGTATTGTGTTTGACAGAGAAATTTTGGTTGTAAGAAGCAAAAACCCACTAAGGATAGATCACAGAAAGGAAGATTTACTTAGTAGAATTTAAAACCTCAAGGGAAAGCAGCTCCCCACAAGAAGCTGAGAGATACTGAATGGTTCTTTCTGAGACTGAATGTCTTCTTGGATTGGTTTTTGGGGGTTGGTGTGTATGTACGTGTGTGCATGTGTGCTTGTGAGCCCAGTCTCAATACTATGTAGCCATATAGCCCCTGTCCAGTACCAAAGACAGGCTCTCAGTCTTTGGTAATCACTGGCTGGCCAATGAATTAGCTTTCCCTGAGTCATGTGTTCATTTTTTATCCAATACACCATGACTGGGAAACATTCATATAGTGCCAAGCTAGCAAGCAGAACAATTAGGAAGGGAGGTTGGACATAATAGACAAATTAATTGATATCTCTTAAACAATTGTTTTTCTAATATAACTATAATAATAAATGTATTATTAAGATTCAAATAAGATATAAAAATAATATTGGGGACTGAAAAATAATTATATGAAATTAGAATAATTGTATTACTAAAAGAGCTGAACGAGTCTGCTGTTAGAAATAAATTACCGCCAGGCACGGTGACTCAGCCTGTAATCCCGCTCCTTTGGGAGGCTGAGGTTAGTGGATTGCCTGAGCCCGCGGGTTCAAGACCCGCCTGGGCAACTTGGCAAGACCTCATCTCTACAATAAATAAATAAAAAAAAAATGAGCCGGGTGTGGTAGCGCGCATCTGTAGTTCCAGCTACTTGGAAGGCTGAAGCGGAAGGATCGCCAGAGCCCCGTAGGTCGAGGCTGCAGTGGCCGGGAGCGGCCACTGCATTCCAATCTGGGTGACAGAGTAAGACTCCAACTCAAAAAAAAGAAAGAAAGAAAGAAAGAAATTACCAATTAGAAATAACATAGTAACCGTGAAATGAAAAGATAGAACATTCAAAAAGTTCATGGAAGTCTTGTATTCTGGAAAAGGAAGCTAAAGCATAATAATAAGGAAGATCTATTCTCAAAAATAAAGTTTAAAACTCTACATGAAACTTTTGCAATGAAAAATGTTAAGTAGGAAATATTTGTAAAACTTGAATAAATGAAGCTATAATTTAGAAATTGATAAAAGATTAATATTTTCTCAGGTAGTGCATGCCTGTAGTTCCAGCTACTTGGAAGGTTGAGGCCAAAGGATCATCAGAGCCCAGTAGGTCTAGGCTGCGGTGGCTGTGAGAGTGCCACTGCACTCCAACCTGGGCCACAGAGTGAGACTCCAACTCCAAAAAAAAAAAAAAAAGATTAATATTTTTTCAAAGTAAATTTACAAAGGTATTACTGCTTTATTCAAGTCATAGGTTTTTAAAATGTGAGAAAAGCAAAGTGTTACTTTAAGATACTTAAGTTACATTAGATACTAAAACATTATAAAACAAAAAATTTTTAATTTTTTATATTAAAGATGTGGGATTATGTGTATAAGTGGACATCATACAGGTAAAATTTGGGCCACCCTTTGGTCCCCACGTCCCCTGGTTTGAGATTAGGTAGTACCCTTATTGATGTTGTATCCCCACCCCCACCCTGGCAATATCCTGCTGCCAGTCCTCTTCTTATAGTATTATGGTAAATATTTAGGGTACTCTATGTGTGAGAACATGTGGTACTCTATTCTTTTTTTCTGTGATAGTTCACTGAGTATGAAAGACCCTAAATCCATCCAAGTTGCTGCAAAGTCCAAATGTTTGTCCTTCTTTATAGCTGCGTAATATTCCACTGTGTATATGTACCACATTTTTTTATCCAGTCCAGTTTCAATGGGCAGTGCAGTTGGTTCCATGATTTTGCTATTGTGAATAATGCTGCAATAAACATGCATGTACAGGTATCTATTTTGTAGGATGATTTTAGTTCCTCTGGGTATATTACCAGTGGAGGGATTACTGGGTCATATGGAAGGTCAATTTCTAGTTCTTTCAAAAATCGCCTCACTGTTTTCCACAGAGGTTGAACTAGTCTGCATTCTCACCAGCAATGTAGAAGCATTCCCTTTTCTCTGCATCCTTGGCAGCATCTGTTGTTGTTTGTTTTATTAATGATGGGCATCCTGACTGGAGTTAGGTGGTATCTCAATTTGGTTTTGATTTGCATTTCTCTGATAATTAGTAAGACTGGGCGCTTTTTCATGTGTCTGTTGACTGCCCATATATCTTCTTTTGAGAAGTATCTATTCATGTCTTTTGCCCACTTTTTAATGGGACTTTTCGTTTTTTTGCTTTTGGCACGTTTGAGTTCCTTATAAGTCCTGGGTATTAGGCTTTTGTCAGATACACAGTTGGCAAATACTTTTTTCCCATTCTGTGAGCTGTCTCATTGCTCACTTGATGGTTTCTTTTACTTTGCAGAAGCTTTTCGGTTTGATGAAGTTCCACTTGTCTATCTTATCTCTTATCGGCATGGATACCTGACATTTTGATCAGGAATTGGTTGCCTTCTCCAATTTCTATAAGGGTGTCTCCTGCGTTTTCTAAAATTCTTATAGTTTGAGGTTTTATGTTTAGATCTTTGATCCATTTAGAGTTGATTTTTGTATATGGTAATAGGTAGGAGTACTGCTTCGATCTTCTACATGTGGTCAGTCAGTTTTCCAAGAACCATTTACTAAATAGGTTCTCCTTTCCCCAGTGGTTGTTACTGGAGGTTTTGTTGAAGATGAGTTGGTTGAGAAATTGAGGTTTTGCTTCCAGAGTCTCTATCCTGTTCCATTGGTCCATATGCCTATTCTTGTACAAATACCAGACTGTTTTAATTATCGTAGTCTTATAGTAAAGTTTAAAGTCTGGAGGTGTGATACCTCCCACTTTGTTTCTTTTGCTAAGTATTGTTTTGGTTAATCATGATCTTTTATGTTTCTATATGAATTTCTGTATTGTCATTTCCGGGTCTGAGAAGAATGATGTTGGTAATTTAATGGATATTGCATTAAATCTGTAGATTGCATTGGTAAGAATGGACTTTTTTTTTTTATTTTAAAGATGTGGAGTACAATTCAGGATGAGGTAGATGAAAGGTCATCAAACAGGTAAAGTTTGGGCCTCCCTTTGGTACCCACTTTGCCTGGTTTGAAATCAGGTAAACATATTGATGTTGTGGTCCCCCCTCCCCAACCCTGGCAGTATCCTGCTCCTGCCAATCCCTTTGTTAAAGTATTATGCTAAATGTTCAGGGTCCACTATGAGTGAGAACATGTGACACTCTGTCCTTTGTTTCTGTAATAGATCACTGAGTATGATAGACTCTAAATCCATCCAAATTGCTGAAAATCCATATGTTTGACCTTCTATATGGCTGCATAGTATTCCATTGTGTATATGTACCACATTTTTTTAATCCAGTCCAGTTTTGATAGCAGCACAGTGGGTTCCATGTTTTTGCTATCGTGAATAGTGCTGCAATAAACATGCGTGTGCAGTATCTTTTTTGTAAAATGATTTGAGTTCTTCTGGGTATATTTCCAGGACAGGCATTACAGGGTCATATGGAAGTTCAATGTCTAGTTCTTTTAGAAATTGCCACACTGTTTTCCAAAGCAGTTGCACTAGTTTGCATGCTCACCAGCAGTGTAGAAGAATTCCTTTTTCTCCACATCCTCACCAGCATCTGTTGTTGTTTATTAATTATGGCCCTTCTCACTGGGCTTAAGTGGTATCTCAATGTGGTTTTGATTTGCATTTCTCTGATAATTAGTGTGTGAGCACTTTTTCACGTATCTGTTGGTTGCCTGTGTATCTTCTTTTGAGAAGCGTCTGTTCTTTTGCCCACTTTTTAATGGGATTTTTGTTTTTTTCCTTTCGGCACATTTGAGTTTCTTATAGATCCTGGATGTTAGGCCTTTGTCAGATATATAGTTGGCAAATATTTTTCCCATTCTGTGGACTGTCTCCCCACTCTCTTGATGGTTTCCTTTCCTTTGCAGAAGCTTCTCAGTTTAATGAGGTCCCACTTGTCTATCTCATCTCTTACAGCATAGACACCTGGGGGTTTGATCAGGAATTGGTTTCCATAAGGGTGTCTCCTGCATTTCCTAAGTTTCTTATAGTTTGAGGTTTTATGTCTAGGCCTTTAATTCATTTAGAGTTGATTTTTGTGTATGGTGATAGGTAGGGGTCCTGTTTCAATCTTCTGCATGTGGTCACCCAGTTACCATTTACTGAATAGCTTCTCCTCTTCCCAGTGGTTGTTGGTAGAGGCTTTATCAAAAATGAGCTAGTTAAGAAAGTGAGGTTTTGCTTCCCTAACCTCTATCTTGTTCCACTGGTGTATATGCCTATTCTTATACCAATACTAGGCTGTTTTTACTATCTTGTTCCACTGGTGTACATGCCTATTCTTATACCAATACTAGGGCTTCTAGTAAAGTTTAAAGTCTGGAAGTGTGATACCCCCCCTTGTTTCTTTTGCTAAGGATTCTTTTGGTTATTTACGGTCATTTATGTTTCCATATGAATTTCTGTATTGTCATTTCCAGGTCTAAGAAGAATGATGTTGGTAATTTAATGGGTATTAAGTCACACCTGTAAATTGCCTTTGGTGGGATGGGCATCTTAACAACATTGATTCTTTCTATCCATGAATATGGAATATTTTTCCATTTGTTTGTGTCTTCTTGGATTTCTCTGAGCAGTGTTCTGTAGTTTTCATTGTAAAGTTCTTTCACTACTCTGTTTAGGAAGATGCCCAGGCACTTCTTTTTTGTAGTTATTGTAAACGGGATCATGCCTTTTGCTTAGCTCTGTCTGCTTGTTGTTGGTGTATACGAATGCAACTGTCTTTTGCACATTTATTTTGTATCCTGATACTTTGTCAAAGTCCTTTATCAGTGAAAGCAGGTTTTGACAGATTCTCTTGGGTTTTCGAGGTGTAGGATCATTTCATCAGCAAAAGAGATAACTTAGCTTCCTCTTTTCCTATTTGGGTACCTCTGATTTCCTTCTCTAGTCTGTTTGCTCTAGCTAGGAATTCCAACACAACGTTGAAAAAGAAAGGCAAGAGTTAACAGCCTTGTCTTGTTCTGGTTTTCAGGGGAAATCTGTCCATTTAACCACATGCTGGCTATGGATTTATCATAGATGGCGCTTACTCTTTTTGAAGTATGTTCCTTCTATGCCTAGATATACAAGAGTTTTTTTTATCAAGAAAGCATGCTGGATTTTATCAAAAGCTTTTCTGCATCTAATGATATAATCATGTGGTTCTTGTGTTTACATCTGTTGATATATTAAATTATATTTATGGTCTTGCAGATGTTGAAGTAACCCTACATCCCAGGGATGAAGTCTACTTAGTTATGGTGGATGATTCTTGAGATGTATTGTTGAATCCAATTTGCTAGAATCTTGTTGAGAATTTTTGCATCCATGTTTATTAAGGATATTGGCTGGAGTTCTCTCTTTTTCTTTCTTTTTTTTTTTTTGGATCTTTACCCGGTTTGGGTATCAGTGTGAGGTTGGTTTTGTAAAATGATTTGGGGAGAATTCCATTTTTCTTAATTGCTTAGAATACTTTAAATAGGATTAATATCAGCTCCTCCTTGAATATTTTGTAGAATTCTGCTGGAAAACCGTCTTGTCTATTTTGTAGGTAGTTTTCTTTTTTTTTTTTGAGTTGGAGTCTCACTCTGTCGCCCAGACTGGAGTGCAGTCGCTCCCAGCCACAGCAGCCTCGACCTGCTGGGCTCCGGTGATCCTTCCGCCTCAGCCTTCCAAGTAGCTGGAATTACAGGCA
>NW_007232069.1:175658-176268 GCF_000164805.1 Carlito syrichta
GCCCAGGCAGGTCTCGAACCCTCCGGCTAAGGCAATCCACTCACTTCAGCCTCCCAAAAGCGCGAGATTACAGGCTGAGCCACCGAGCCCGGCTTGTAGGTAGTTTTCTTATGACAGAGTCAATTTTCTGAGTTGTTATTGGTCGATTTAGTGTCTCAATGTCTTCTTGTTTCCCTTGGGAGGTGGTATAATGTTAGAAAGTCCCCCATTTCATTTAGGTTATCAAGTTTGTTTCCATACAGATGTGCATTGTAATCTTTGATAATCTTTTGTATTTCTTTGGGGTCAGTTGTGATTTGAACTTTTGCATTTCTGATTGTGTTTATTTGGACTTATTCTCTCTTTTTCTTGTTCATTCTGACTAGGGTTCCATCAGTCTTGTTTATTCTTTCAAAGAATCAACTTTTTGTTTTGTTGATTTTTTTCTATGATATTTCTGCTTTCTATGTCTTGTATTTGGGGTTTTACTTTAGTGATCTGAATTCTTCTGCTAAAGGTAAGATTTTGGTGGTCTTGTCTTTCCAGTTCCTTTCGGGACCACAGCCTCAACCTGCTGGGCTCTGGTGATCCTTCCGCCTCAGCCTTCCAAGTAGCTGGAACTACAGGTGTG
>NW_007232069.1:176288-214501 GCF_000164805.1 Carlito syrichta
CACTACCACGCCTGGCTAATTTTTTATTTATTGTAGAGATGAGGTCTCGCCAAGTTGCCCAGGCAGGTCTTGAACCCGCGGGCTCAGGCAATCCACTCTCCTCAGCCTCCCAAGGCGCGATTACAGGCTGAGCCACCGAGCCTGGTCCCTTCTATTTTCTTAATGCATGTTCATGGAGATATAAATTCTCCTCTTAAAATGCTTTCATGGCATCCCTGAGATTTTGGTAAGATGTTTCTTTGTTTTCACTTATTTCCAGGAATCTTTTAATTTGTTTTGATTTCTGTGTTGACTCAGTAGTTGTTCAGCATCATGCTATTTAGTGTCCATGTCTTTGTTGGTTTTGGGGGAATTTTGTTAGTGTTAATATTTATTATTTTTATTCCACTGTGGTCTGAGAAGGTGCATGGCACTATATTGATTTTATGAAATTTGTTTATGCTTGATTTATGGCTGAGGATGTGATCAATCTTGAGTATGTTCCGTATAATGATGAGCAGAATGTATATTCTGTGGTTGTTGGGTGGCATGTTCTGTAGGTATCTATTAAGTCCACTTGGTCAAGTGTCAAGTTGAGGCCCCAGATCTCTTTGTTGACTTTTGCCTTGGTGATCTATATAAGGTTGTTAGTGAATAAGTCCCCAGCTATAATAGTGTTAGAGTCAATATCCTTTTTTAGCTTACTTAATGGCTGCTTTATAAGTGCTAGTGCTCCTGTGTTGGGTGCTTATATGTTTAGGATGGATATCTCTGTTGGTGGATTGAACCTCTTATCATTATGCAGTATCGTTCTGTATCATTTCTAATTTTTGTTAGCTTAAAGGTTATTTTGTCTGATGTTAAGATCTTGACTCCTGGTTTCTTTTGTAATCCATTCACCTAGAAGTCCGTTTTCCATAGTCTAACTTTGAGTCTCTGTGTATCCCTTGTGGCATGATGAGTTTCCTGGATGCAGCAAACTATTGGGTCTTGGCTTTTTATCCAGTTTGCCATTCTGTGTCTTTTCATTGGTCCATTTAGTCCATTCAAGTTCAGACTGATTATTGAAATGTGACTGCTTATCCCCATTATGAGGTTTTTATAAACTTTTTACTTTATTTGTTTGTTTGTAACTTTTGGGTTGATGTATGTGTGTGTTTTCAAATTTGCAGTCACAATGTATTCTCTGTTGATTGTGTTCTCCTGTTCTCTTGGGAAGTACATGGTCATTCTTTTTATTTTTCTTTCTTCTGTGCTTAATATCTTTTAAAGTATCTCCTATAGAGCTGGTCTGGAAGCTGCATAATCTCTTAGGGATTAGATGTCTGAGAAGGATTTTAATTCTCCATTTCTGATAAAGCTGAGCTTGTTTGGATAGAACATTCTTGGTTGAAATTGTTTATCTTTGAGGACTTTGAATACTGGACTCCAGTCCCTTCTAGCTTGTACTGTTTCTGCAGATAGGTCTGCTGCTATTCTGATTGGTTTTCCCTGGTAGGTAGTCTGATCTTTCTCTCTTGCTGTCTTTAGGATTTTTTCTTTTGTACCTACTTTGTGTAAATGAATTGCTATGTGTCTAGGGGTTGATCTTCTCATTTGATGTCTTGCTGGGGTTCTCTGTATCTCTTGTTTTTGGATGATCACATCTCTGGTGAGATGTGGAAAGTTTTCTTGGATAACTTCCTAGAATACTTGCTCCAGGGTGTTCTTCATTCCCCCTTTCTTCTTCTGAGATACCCATCAGGCATAGGTTTTGTCAGTTGATATAATCGCACATCTCTTGTGGGGTTTCTTCTTTCTCTCTGAGTTTTCTTTCTATATTTTTTATATATTGGTTTAATTCCATGTTTTTATCTTCAAGTTCTGAGATTCTTTCTTCTGCTTGATTAATTCTGCTTTCCATGCTTGTCATCTTGTTATTTGTTTCCTGGATGAAATTTTTTATGACCAAAATCTCTGTTACCAGTTCTTTCACTGTTCCATGTTATCTTTCTTGAGTCTTATTCACTCTTTCCATCTATTCCTTTATCCCTATTGTATTCTGGAGCCAGTCATTGGTGACTTTCATTGTTTGGCCTCTGAGGCCTGATTTTTCAGGCATTTTCTCTTTGTTACACTGGAAATCACCTGTATTCTTCTGCTGATTTTTCCTCATTTGTAACAGATCTCTTTTCTTTTTGTTTAGTTTCATTTTTCAGTGGCAGTAGGGGAGGCTTTCACTTCTGATGCTTACTCAGCCCTCTAATCTTCCCTCATCAGGGCTTTGGGTTTGTTCTATTTTGAAATAGGTCTGTGAGTGGGAAGCTTTGCTGTCTCTTGTGGTTTTGAGGATTCAGGAACTACCTGCAAATCACAATGTTCACTGATTGTGGTATGGGTTCCCTGAGACCCACTCCCCACCACTGCTCTATATGACAATGCAATGGGTACATGTGTATACCCCTGAGTATAATAACAGCAATGAGGAGAATAGATAAATGTAGAATGAAGTAAGATGGACAAAAATTTTAAAAAAACACACACACAGGAAAACAAAAGCAGAAACTAAGCAAAAAACAATTGCACAAACAGACACACACACACACCAAAACAAACTAGAAAGAAGTAAAGCAAAACAGAGAAAAAAAACAAATGCAAAAAAACCCAAACATACACACAAACACATACACACACACACAAACACACACACACACACACCACAAAACAAAAAGAGAAGAAAAAAAGGGAATTCAAATTGAACTCTCCCACATACATTCACACACATTAGACTTAAAAAAGAGAACAAAAACAACACAAAAAATTGAAAGATGGACACTCAGTCATTCACATACACACATAAACAGAAAGTAAAAAACAAATGAAGAAAAAAGAAAAAATTGTGGGAGGGAATGCAGATTGAATCCTCACATACACAATCATGCACAAAGGAAAAAGATAAAAATATATTCAAACAAACAAAACAAAACAAAAACAACTTGCCCTCTTGTGGCAGGTTCTGTAATTGTTCCTCTCAGCTGCTCACAGGTGAGCCCCTCTGCTGTGTCCTGCAGAGCTATAGCCTCATTCACAATCTCCCCAGTGTCTGTCCAGGGAAGGAGGAGGAGGCAATGAGAGTCAGTGGGTCTTCAGTCTTCCCTCTCACTCTCATATGGTCAGGGGGATTCCATCCTGTGGGGAGGTGTGGGATTGTCTCTTTCCCAGGTATTGACAGGGGACGCCCCAGTCAGGCTTCTCCTGGAGTAGAGTCCTCCTATCATGGATGATGCCCAGGCTCTGCCTGGGTTCATCCCTGTCAGTAGTACCCCAGCTGTGTTGGTTTGATGTTCAGAGGATTGCTGGGGAGGAGGGGCCTGGATCAGCCCTGGACTTACTGCTGATCTTTGCAGAGGTCTTCCTCATTCTTTTCTGGTCACATCCTTTGTCCCGAGGTTGAATCAGGGTAGTGGGTGGGGTACCTGAGACTCAGCAATCATACTGTCCCTCTGGAGATTGTGCTTTGAGGATATTCCCACAAGGTCACAATCAATCCCTGAATAGTTAATCCACCAGTCACAGAGATTGGGTCTGTCACTCCATGGTGAGCAAGCCAGAGCACTTTCCTGCTTAGTTTTCAAGATGGTGGCAGGATGCCTGTTTCATCTTCTCCAGTAGGGCTCTGCCTCTGGGTTCCCTCATTATGCTCCCTCCTCAGTCCTTGCTGCCACTGTCTGGCCAGGCACTGCAGTGGTAAGTCAGAGCCTGGTGCTGATAGTCACTCTGGGCAGCTTCTTCCCAGGAAGGGCTTTGCTGATTTTTTTTTAAATGGAGCTTAGCTTCTGCACCCTGGGAAGTGCTAGGGTCCAAGCAGAGCAGTTATGGCTTCAGCCACTTCACCAGGAGATCCCTGGCTACTTGCTCCCGAGTCTTAACTCAATCAGTCACTCACACACGCACTTACTCACAGACATGTACAAAAATTTTCCACACACTCACTCACTCACTCACACTGGGACTCACATAGTCTAACGGGCTCCGCTGCCATCTTCCCAGCATTCTCAATGTAAAACAACGATTATAAAAGCAGTTTCGTCTATTGTTAAAAAAAAAAAAAGGAGGTTTAATGGACTAGAATAGAGAAACCAAAAGTTACATCAGCTTTATATGAAAACCTAATATCAATAAAACAAACTTTGGAAAGCTGATTAAAGGAAAGATTATTCATAAATTATGTTGATAAAAGATACTAATTTGAAAAGAAGTTCATTTCGATCTTTACCTTATATCATCCACTAAAACAAAGTCAAGGTCCTTTGAATTATTTTTAACAAATTCATAAAAATTAGGCTAATTAAAATATCTGTTATATCTGCAGAAGATGATAACTTTCTCAAGCTTACAGTACCAAGAAAGATCACAAGGAAGAAGTTAGCAAATTTATATCTGTAAAATGGAAATCATTTATAAAATCCAAATTGAAAAGGAAACCAATAAATTATGAGCAATATTCAATATCAAATATGCCAACTATTTATTTCTACAACATAAAATCTCTCATTAAATTTATAAGAATGGCAACGTGCCCTAGTATTAAAATGGAAAAGAGGCAAAAATTTGTACAAGAAAGAACACAGATACATTTAAACAAACATATGGAATATGTTCATTCTCACTAAACATCAAAGACTGCACATTGAAGTAAACTGGAAATACTAGCAGGCACCTCATGAGGAAGTTATCACAAAAGAAATTTTCTGAACAATTTGTAACATTGTAAACTGGTACAACTGACTTGGATGGCAATATTACAAAAGGAAGACAAAGAGTCATAAAATTTTGTTTCCCTTTTTACCACTTCCAAGAGATAATGAAATGAGTATAAGCTTTGAGGTTATAAGCTCCATTCTGACATCACATCTCAGCTTTACCTTCCTCTTTGATTAAAAGGTGATAGCGATACCTAACACTAGGATTTCTGTAAAAATTAAGTATGATGATGCCTTTAAATGCCTAATACTTTTAGACACTAAATAAATTGCACTACCTATGTTTTCCCCCATTTTGCTTATCCCCACAAAACACACACAGAAGCGAACACACATGCACATATACATCCACATACATACACAAATGAAGTTTAAGAAAATAATTTAATCAAACAAGGCCTTGTGCCATTGAGAACAGAGGGGGAAAAGACAAGTGATTCTTATAATTTATAATTATATTTGAAATTCTTATAATGCAATGTCTAAGTCATTAAAAGGGATTGGGATTGCTCCAGCTACCAGTTCAACCTTCTAAGGAAAACAAGATTCAAAGGGACCCAAAGAAACAGGAAAATCCTGCATATTCCTGGACTCAATCTGAGGAGAGAAACTGAAGGACAGAAGGTTTACTTAAGACACTAAAAACTATTGCACAACAAAGTCCGGACGCTGCTTAGAAGGGCTATCTAATTCATCAGATTGACCTAAGCATTAAACTAGCTGGCGCATTTCCCCCCACTAAACAGCAGATAAGTTCTCAAGAGGCAAGAGAGAGCAGTTATAGAAAAAAGAATTAGCATCCTCTGCACATCAAAGCTATGGAATGAGTTAAAATGTGTACATGTTTCATGTAAAAGTACTTTTAAAAAACTAAAGGACAAGCCAATTTCAGATATTCTCCTTAGACTGTTTGGGGTTTTTGCTCTCTTGTCTTATGTTTTTAGGTCAGCTCCTTAAAAGTATCACTCCTTTGAGAGGATGAATGTTTAATAATATGGAGTGTCTAACCATGTGTAGGTATTCAGTCCCAGTTGTGAAAACTACATTTTTCAGAACACATTATTAGAATCTGAAAATTATTAACTCTTTTGCTAATAATTATTCATGTTATTATTCTGGAAATGGTAGCAAAAGATTATTTGTTTCCAAAAACCCTAACTTAAAATTTTCTTTTGCAGTACATAAAACCAGATGTCTGAAAATCACATGGGCCCACACATCACGGAAGGCTCTTTTCTCTCTCCTTTTGAGGCCATTTACAGATTCCAGTTTTGAATCCTCGGCTGATAGTTTTCCTATTGTTACCGTCAGCGTGCGCCTCCATTTCCTAATTGCTCACTTGTTTCTTTGTTTTATTTATAGCTCTATTTTTTCCACACTGTTGGAATGATTTCCAGTTGTAACTTCAATCTTTCAAATATTTCTGGAGAAAGAAAAAAAAATTCTCATCTTCTAAAGAAATAGCCAGCCTCACAGCAATTCATTTCATTGTCCAGGCCTTTTTATGATTAAAAGACCTTTTCATATTATTCATGAGTCTAAACTGATTCATTCATATAATTGAGATTTTAAGCTTTTAGGTTAAGGACTACAATTTCCCAGTGACATTTTCAGTGCTAGGTAGAGATTCTGCACTGAAATCGATGTTCTTTCTTTAAAAAGAAATGTTAGTGCTTTACCCCACCTTTTAACTTGGGCTGCAAACTAAAGAATTAGGTTTATATTCTTTAAGGTGGGAAGGACCCTTAATAACTGCCTGAAGTGGCAAATTGTAATAGGAAGTGGATTTTGTGCTAATGGATTTCTACTTAATAAAATCGCACATTTATGTAAATTAATAGAGGGAAACCATTATGTGTGGGAATACGACTTTTCAAAACTCTCTTGGTTTTGCCCACTCTAAAAGTAATATATATTGATTATGAAAAATAACACAAAAAATGGGAGAAAATATCAACCATATTCCCACTAACCAATACGATATAAATGTTAACATTTGGTAAATTGATTTTCTTTTCTTGTTTATCTAAATGAAATTTGGGACTTTGTTTTTTTTTTTAATTTTTGTTTTGATATAATTATGATCATTCTGTATATAGAACTCATACTTACACATTCATCTGTATAATGAAAGTAACGTGCTTTCTTAATATTATGGCACGAACATTTCTTATATTATAAATTTTCACAAAAGCATTTTAAAACAATTATATAATATCTCGTTGAATAGTAATACATGACCTTACTTAACTATTTTACTATATGCCAAATTAAAATGGTTACCAATTTTTACTATCGCATTAAGTTAGAAAATAATCTCTCTAAACAGAAAGTTTTTTTATTGTTTACTCTTAGTTTCTTGGGAATAATTCCTAGAAATGGAGTTCTTAGTTTAAAAGAAGAAGTATTTGAAGGTTTTTGGTATATATTACCAAGTTTTTTTTTCCAAAAGACTTACAGCAATTTGTACTGCCCCCTACACGTGAATGCGCCCATTTCCTTATATCTTTACCTCACAATTTGTAACATTGTAAACCGGTGCAACTGATTGGGATGGCAGTACTACAAAATAGCATGAAGTATACTGATTAAAAATGAATTATGTTCATAAAATTTCTGAAAGAAACAACACTTTACTGTTATCTTAATATGCTAGTCTTTGAAGATGTTTTCGTATGTTTATTTATTAGTTGCTTTTTTATAATTTTCTAGTCATGATTTTTACACATTATCTATCATGGTTTTAAAGTTTCTGTTATTGGTTTCTCTGGTTTTTTTAATAATAAAGAAAATGAACCTGATTCACAGGTGATTTTAAAAGTTTCCAAAGCTCTTTGATTTTTTTTTTTCGTAGGCATAAGTTTTCATTTTTATAGTACTGACATCTATCTTTGCCCTTTTGGGCTCTTCTGTTTATTTTTAAATTTTAGTAAGTCTTTCTCCATCCAGAGATTTGATATTTTTCTTCTAAAAGTTTTTAAATTATATGACTTTTAATTTGGTCTTTTAATCTTGTAGAATTCTTTTTGTTCTTTGATGTATGGCAAGAAATAAGAACCCAAAGATATCTTTTTTTAATAAACAGATAATAAATTGCTTTAACACCACTTACTAAATACTACTTTAACTATGTGTTTGTGGTGCCTCCTTGCCTTATATTGATGCCTACATACCATAGAATTCATCTGAGCTATCTGTTCCTAGCTATCGACCCGTATCAAGCCCACACTGCTTAAAGTATCCTAGTTTCATAATACTTCTTAATATGTGCTAAAGTTCCCCACCACTCTTTCATATTCTTTTTTTAGAAAAAAAAATTTCTGTCAGACTTGGTGACTCAGTTTATAATCCCAGCACTTTGGGAGGCTGAGGCAAATGGATTGCCTGAGTCCACAGGTTTGAGACCAGCCCAGGCAACTTGGCAAGACCTCGTCTATACAGTTAAAAAAAAAAAAAATTAGCCAGGCATGGTAATGTGCACCTGTAGTTTCAGCTACTTGGAAAGCTGAGGTGGAAGCATCACTGGAGACCAGCAGGTCAACGCTGGAGTGGCCGTGAGCGTTCCACTACACTCCAACCTGGGCAACAGAGTGAGACTCCAGTTCAAAAAACAAAAATAAAAAAAGTTTTAAAAAGAGAAAAAAATGTTCTATTCTTTTTACAAAGTTTTATTTTTTTTTTACAAAATTTCTTTCAAAAGAATTCTATTAGGACTTTGAATAGTGATGCTGAAATGATAAATTAATTTGAGACAAGTTATTTTTATATTTAACCCTACTAATCAGGAAAATAGTAAATCTTTCATTTATTAAAATTTTATTTTAGATCACTTGATAATCTCTTATGGTTTTTTAAATGTGTTTCTGCTCATTTTTTATTCTATTTATTTCTAACATTTATATTATATTATGTCTAAGAATTTCAGATTTGTATTGTTTATGCTCATGGACTCTGTAGTCCATTATACTGTGTAACCTAAGTAGTTATAAGGTTACCAAGAAAAGCTAATCATATATCTTTAACTTACATTCAGTCCATTATTTACCCTTTTATAAAATTTAATGTTTTTTGGCCAGGCATGGTGACTCAGCCTGTAGTCCCAGCACTTTGGGAGGTCAAGGAGAGAGGATTGCCTGAACCTGGGGGTTCAAGACCAGCCTAGGCAATTTGGTGAGACGTCATCTCTACAATAAGTCACAAAAATTAGCCGGGCATGGTAGTGTGCATCTGTAGTTCCAGCTACTTGGAAAGCTGAGGCAGAAGGATTGCCTAAGCCCAGCAGGCCAAGGCTGCAGTGGCTGTGAACGTGCCACTGCACTCCAACCTGGGTGACAGAGTGAGATTCCAACTCAAAAAACTAAATAAAATAGTGTTTTTTATTTGCATTTACTCAGGATTTCTAATATAATACATTATAATAAATTCATATATAATATATAAACATAAATACATGAATATAATATAACTCAAATATATTTAACATTTCCAATGCTATTACTTGCTTCATCTTTTCAGAATTTGTAACTCCTTACATAGGTTTAATACTTCACTGTATTTACTGGACATTCTAAATTGATAGATAATCCTGAATTTACAAGTTAATTAATTTAATAGGAACTGAATTTTTTAGTGTTCTCAAAATCTCTGTATTTCAAATAAAATCAGCCATAATTCTCCATAAGATGTGGAGTATCCTGGCATAAAATAAAAAATTATTTTGTAATTTACAAGTTCCATATATAAAAAGTGCTTGCAGTGAAACCCACTTGCATTGTTACATGTAAAATGCTATTTATCGTAGCCATAAATTCTTAAAATAAAAAGTGCAGCTTCAAAAACTTCTTTGAGCACTTTAGTTAATTCTAACTGATTGACATCCTATGTGTTAGCTATAAAACTTGCAAAGGGCAGGAACCTATGGAAAAAAATGTTTCTGCTTTAATTTGTTATGAATTGTAACACATGCAAAATGTAGACAATAATAACATACTATGTCAGAATTAATTTTAATAATATTGATATCAAATCTAATTTATTAAATAAAAAATAAAAGAATATAATCTGGCAACCTCAGGGTATGGGCCAAAAATGGGAAGAAAGAAATAAGATATGAGGAGAAACATGCTGAGCTAAATCAGAAGGCCAGTATATGTGGTGAACATTTGAAGTGCTGCAGAATGCTACCACTAGAAAATAATTGTAAAGATACAAAAAGTCACAAAAGGGAATTACTCTAGCTAGAGAGAAGAATGTGAGGGACATAGACTTAATAAAGAGGTCTTTGGTGGGATCCAGGAAAGGATGTGCAGCCGGATATTAAAATATAACCTTCCCGTCACATTTTCACCAGAGATCCTAAATGAAGAACTTTTTCTCCCAAGGCCCCTTTGTGTGGCTCAAACCAGTTCCAACAGCTTTTACGTCACCTCTCTGTCAGAGAATATTAGAGAACGCTAGAAGGAGATGAAAAGAATACCTTTGAGTGGAAAGCTTTTACATTATTTGGATTTAGTTCCTTAGGATTGATTTCCAGGGATGGAATTATTAGTGCAGAGGAAGGAAATATTTGAAGGGGATCCGCATGAGGGGGTTGAAGGAATTTTTCAGCTGTTCTGTGTTGTGACACTTCTTTTCCCCACCTGTAATGAAGAGAAGATGATTTAAGGGAAGCAGTCAGAGAACACATGTCCCTTAAATTTTGGGATGAGGCTGGTCTCACTCATAGAAAGTCCAAAGGACAGAGACTACTGAAGCAGCCTGCTGGGAGGCAGAGCCAAAAGGCAGGATCTTTTTGGTAATCAGATGTATGTCTCGAGTTGAACAGAACAAAAGTGAACAAAGAGGCTAGATTTGGACAGCCAGATCTACGACCTGAGAGGGAGTAGAAAACAGCCAGCTGAAAGAGGAATCTCCTTGCCAGAAATCTGAGATTGGAGGTCCACAAGGCAGAATCTCCAAGAAACCACAAAAGCACCTTACCAGAGCAAGAGGCTGCTGGGGACATCCACCAATCCTACCCCCACAAACTGTGGCAGGGCAATAATCCCTTCTGTTCCACTAACAATACACTCTATCACTACAGTCTTTGACCCTCAAGAAGCCAGAGGCAGGGTGGGTGGGGAGCAAGGAAGTAAAAGAACAAAGTAAGGAAATAGTAATGAAAGGCAGTCCCAATGCTCAGTCTCCTAAGAATGGGCATTGGCCCTGGAATGCTTCCTTCCCATGTTCCAATTTCAGTGTATGCTTCCTTGTTGGTCTTAAGCATGTAGGAGAGGAAGCCCAAAACAAATCAGAATTTATTTATAAAATATTATGTATTTATTCTTATATGTTTAAACTTGTCACCTTCAGAGCATTCTCCATTTGATGCAGTACATCTATTTAGACACTCTTTCCACTGATCAACATAGTTTTTGAGCTCGTCAATTTTGATGTTTTTTAGTGCTTCTGCCATTTTTTGTTTTACCTCTTCCACATCAGCAAAATGTTTCCCTTTGAGGACTTTTTTTCATTGGAGAAACAAAAAAAAAAAGTAGCTCAGGGTGAGATCAGGTGAATAGGGAGGGGGGCACAGGGGTCATGCTGTTTTTGGTCAAAAACTGCTGAACATTCAGCATGGTATGTTGTTATGGTGGAAGAACTGGTAGAACCAGTCACCTGTTTTCCACTACTCGGGATATTTCTTCCGTAAATCCTGATGCAACTTTCTGAAACTTCCAGATAAAAACTGGTTGACTGTTTGATTCAGAAGGACAGATTTGAGTGTACTACAAGGGGCCCATCAGCCAAAAAGATAATTGATTTTGGGGGGGATCCATCACTTGTATGTCCAGGGCCCTCAGACATACCCCCAGTTTTCAGGATTTCAGAGTCCACAGGGGAAGCGTCGGGGTCTGGGTTCTTCTACTGCAGCACAAGAGGGGAATGCAAAGGCCACTTGCCTGTGTCAGCTTCCAGGGGGGTTCACTAGCTGTGGAAACCCATGTGCATTGTTTCAGAGCTGATTTCGCCCTGTATATTTTCTATGTGAGTAAAAGTGTTGCTCCATCCAGTGTTTGACCGTGTTGTGTTTTCCTTGACCACTCCAATACCACACTGCGGTGGGCAGAAGTGTCTGGGCTTCTATTTCTGGTAGCCGACATAGTGATAATCTTTGCTATCCTCTAGGTAGTGGGAGTCCTCCCCTGTCACTGGTAACTGGTGCACATGGTTCTGCTCGACAATAGGTTTACAGACTAGGGCAAGTATAAACTGGAATAGGGAACACATTTTAACTTGAATAAGCAATTGTATCGGGCCTTGGTGGATATTTTAATACTAAAAATCACCAGAAAAGTTATGAGATCTGCCTGGGATTTCTCCCATGGATGAATGAGGGAAAAAATGATAAAATTTAAAAATTAAGAAATCATAAAGTTGCTCTCTCCATGCACCATGCCATACCACTATATCCCACAAATAAGTTAAAGAGAGAACTGGCTAATAGGATATTAAAGCTGGCTAGCAAAAGCTAGATATACGCATCTTTTTCCAATTCCAAGTTTAGTGGCATCGCCTTGGAGGTTTGAAATCAACCACAGGGTTTGATTTGCACCATGGATATTGGCAAATACTACAAATCAGATTTTTCTTCCTCTAAGAGCTGATTGTTAAATATTTACCAGCACTGTACATCTCCAGTGGCACTGGAAAGAATCTCTCATGTAAAGTTCAGATGGCCTGTAGAGAAGTTTTAACATGAAACAAGATTTGGAACTAGAAACCAGCAAATAAAAGAACTTGGTATTCCCAAGAATCAAGGCTAAGAAAGGTAATAACAACCTAAAAATTAATCCAAGCATGATCATACTGTAAAGGCCACCTCACCTCTAGACATGCCATTTAGACTAAAGGTCACTTTTTAAAATAGTCTAAAGGTTAGTGAAGAAATTTCAGAAAGAAAAACAGAAGACCAGCACGGTGCAGGGACCCACAGTACCAGACCTACTGGATCTTAGACTGACCTAGAAAGTTCAAAGGAGAGAAACTACTTGGAGCAGCCTGCCTGGAGGCAGAACCCAAAGGCAAGATCATTTTGGTAATCAGATGTTTGTCTTGAGTTGAATAGGACTTTTCTTTCAGAAGACCAGTATGGTCCAGGGACCAACACTGCCAGACCTAAGGGGACATTAGGCTGACTTCTGAGCATGCTGGGCAAATGCCCAATATAGATAGGACTGGACAAAATAAAAGCCCACTAACAAAAGAAGTAGGGAATATCCATGGGAAAAGTCTGCAAAAAAAGCTACTAGAATGTATATGTAGTCCTATTTACACGTCAGAGAATTTTAAAGATAATCACCTTAGTATGTTTTGAGATTCATTCTCTGAGATGTATTACTCTTGTCAGTTCACATATGTTTTTCCATACTTCTTAACAACATAAATAAATAACAATGAAAGAGATTTGTTAGGCTTCCCTCAAACAAAGCAGGGCAGGAGAAGTTAAGGAAAATAGATGCATAGCAGGAGGCTAGAGACAGAGCTGGGCAAAGAGTTGTAAACTGCAGTTGCAAAGGAAAGTAGGACCAAAAATCCAAGGGATGAGTGAGCTAATCTTCTGATGAATGAACTGGGGAGCCCAGGAAGCTCCAAGACTCTGTCACTCCTCTGAAGTTCGGGATCAGTATCATTTACAGGGGTGGTTTTTCTCAGAAAATACACACACCTCCATCAGCAAGTTATTAATTTATAAATTCACTTCAGATTCCTTTCTCTGTTCTTACGGTCATTTTTGAAGCTCTGAACTTTATCTTATTGTTAGTAATGATTTGATGTGAAACTGCAATGACTAAAATGACTTAAATATCTCAGAAAACACAGAAGGCTATAATTCTTTCTGTGAAAAGACCACTTGAAGATAGCGAACATAATTGTCCAGGGTGCCTAAATACTCCTTAGCTTGTGCATAAATAAGCCTTGGCATCATTGATCTTTTAGGTATGCTCATCGTTCTGTCAGAATCATTGTTGGTTTTTTATTTTCCCAGCAAAAACAAACCATCCAACTTAGATCTTATTTCTCATAGATATTATACCTTAAATCATGATGAACTAGAAGATCATCATAGAACCTTAGTGTTGAAAGATGATCAAATTTAACCTGTTTGTTTTGTTAGTAATCCAATATTCAGAGGAATTAAGTGGCTTACTCAAGATTGTACAATTCAGTAGTTTCCACTGACCTAAACATCAATTCAGCGTTTAACACTTGGTTAATTCAAAAGGTGATTGAAACTGAGAGACAGTACAGATTGGAGTAAATACATTTTATTTTTCTATTTCTGCATTAGTGTGATTTCTCTTTGTAATAACCAAAAGAGCAAATCTACAGAGGCACAAATAGGTGGTTGCATGGTTATGTGATAAAAGGTATAATAGAAAGGGCTCCAGCTATCACAATCACCAGTCATATGCCACTGCCTAGAAGCCCACAAGAAGCTATTTATTTCTCCAGATTAAAGTCTTATGCTTCTAAGTGGTATATACTAAAGCGCTCAAGATTGTGTGATTCTGGGAAACCCACATAACTTTTGTGAGCCTTATTTTGGGGATCTGTTTTCAGTTCTGGAAAATAGACCTTTAAGTTACTTCCCAGTTATAAACATAATAAGAATGAAACTCAGGCATGAAAAACACAACAGCAATAACAACTATTCATCTATTCCAGGATGACCATTAAACGCAATCACTAGCAGCCAAAAAGACAGTTCTCATTCCCATGAAATGGAGAGAAAGACCTGCATCCCATCCTTCCTCTGCAAGAAAGAAGTCGGGTAGGGGGACAGATAACTGTCCATGCCAAGCCAGGATGAAATTAGTATTTTATTCTATGATCTCCCACCAACGAGTGAATTCCACAGTCAGCACCAATATTGTTACCAGAGCATCTCTCAGTAGTCAGAGAATTGAAAATAGATTTCTGAAAGTATTATTCCCAGTAGAGGTAAATTTTAAAAGAAGAAAGTTGGCAAGGAAAGAGTCAATGGCAAACTCAAAGCCTGAGAGATAAGATGAGATAGGATGGACCTTTGGCTATTCACATGGCATCTAGACAGAATCAAGAGGTTATAACATAAAGGACCAAGAAGGAAAAGGCTTTGGAAGAATAGCTAAAGTGTACTACTTTCCCCTAACCTTGATGGATTATTTCCCTTCATGTGTGCTATAATTTGGAGTTTTCACATGGACTCCACCCCTTCTCAGGTAGTTTTCATCAGAAGAGTATACTTTATATAAGTAGCATTTTCTCCTGTCCTTCAATAATAGCATTTATCTGTTAACCACTCAGCTCGTGGTAGGCTATTATGGTGGACTCTTACTGAACACACAATTATTCACTCTGACTACCACAGATGCGGCATTAATTTCTGCCTCTCTGAGATGAAAATTAAATTGTGCTCCAAGTTCTTAGGCGTTTACCCGACATTGTGAAGTGATTGATTCGCTGGCAGCCAAGGAATTTTAAATTAAGGTTGGATCTTTAATTGATAGCCCACAGAACCTCCCTGGGACCCATAATCACTTTTATGATATGCTAAAATAAACCACGATTCACCTGTCCAGCTCCCAACATGCACTCAGAGACCAAAGGGCAGGTGACTTCGCCATCCAGGCGCACACTCCTTGCCCTCCCATCTGAGGCTGCATTACCAACTTACTGAAAGATAACAGCTTTTGTCTTCAACATCTCCCCTGCCAGGTTGATGATAAATTTACCAGTGCAAATTACCATCCAGGACAATACTGCAATTCCACTTTGCTAGAGGCAGCTGATTTTCTTTTTAAAGGTGAACCAGCTCCTGGTTCCTGAAAACAACTTTTTCTCCTCACATTCAGCTTTTACACATTTGCAGAAACCATTATTAAGGGATGTTTTTCTCTTTATGTTCAAGTCTATTAGGAGACAATTGCTGAATACAGAGCATATCCAAAACTGAAAAGGGAGGAAGTTCTGTGCAGCTGGCCCTCAGAATCACCATTTAACCCTTCCTGGCTCTGAATGTAGTCCATATTCTGTAATGGCTTTTCTGGTGCCGACTTTGCTACGTTATAGTCCCTGGTTATTCAATCAAACACTAATCAATTGCTGTGAAAGGATTTTGCAGGTTAAAAATCCTACTCAGTAGACTTTAAGGGAGATTATCCTAGATAACCTGGGTGGGCCTGGTTTAATCAGGTGGAAAGCCTTTAAAAGCAGGCCTGAGAGAAAAATTAAAGTTCACCTTGGACAACACTTTGGGCCTGTGCCATAGAGATTGTCCCTTCTACCAGTTCGACTTCTCTGGTTGAATACTAAATGATAGCCCCGTGCATAGTGTCACCTTTCTGGTGGCCCTTCCTCTGGACTTCCCTTTCCCTCTTTCAAATTTTACTTGTAAGCCACAGCAGTGGTATTCCTTGAACAAAAAACAGGAACCTGTGGTCTAACAATAGTTTTTTTTTATTGTTCTGTGGATGTGTTTAAGTGAACTATCTTATCAGAGTATAAATATTTAAATGTATCTGTTTAATTATGCATAGAATGGCCTACATTTATTGAAAGTATTCAAATTATTTGCAATTGTTATAATATCCAGGATAATCTGGGACATATTATTACCACAACTGTGCCCAAACCAACTATCTTCCCATTAGAAATGAATATTACCCCATTTACGCTAAGGTATTAGATGTTTGGACATTGGGTGTTTATGCCATACAAACATAAACACTTAGGTGTAAAGCATCCTCATGATGTATTTTTATTTTTACAGAATTCTTTCAAAGTTATTACTTCATAAATCAGTGCTTCTGACATTATGCTTTGCTAATCAGTAGTGTAAGTATCATTTGGAAATTTATTAGAGATCGAAGTTTGAATTCTCATGCCCCATCCCAAACCTGCTGAATCAGAATTTCTGCAGGAGAGAAGTTTGAGAACCACTTTCCTAAGAGAAAGAATCACAGTACTGGGAACACACGGGCTATTTTTGAGTGACAAATTTGTGGGGAGTTAATTAGTTAAGGTATATAAAAACTGGAAATTGTTCGTAAAAACAACCATCAAAAATGAATTTATTGCCAAGTGCAGTGGCTCACGCCAAAATTCCAACACTTTGGGAGGCCAAACGCTCGAGACAAGCCCAGGCAACATAGCAAGATCTCACCTCTACAAAAAAATACAAAAATTAACCAGGTGTGGTGGTGCACACCTGTAGTCCCAACTACTCGGGAGGTTGAGAAGGATGGACTTCTTCAGCCCAGGAAATCAAGGCCACGGTGAACCACTGCACTCCAGCCT
The DNA here is from genome assembly GCF_000164805.1 of Carlito syrichta. NCBI lineage: Eukaryota > Metazoa > Chordata > Mammalia > Primates > Tarsiidae > Carlito > Carlito syrichta. The sequence goes on from NW_007232069.1 coordinate 193,331, forward strand.
AGGCAACCAATTGAGACCTCGACTCAAAAAAAAAGAAAAATAGAATTTAGTAGGAGAGTGCTAGCATCTACTAACTTGGTGAGTTTCTTACCTTGGGATGTAGGTGAACAGGCAGCCCCAACCTCAGCCCCAGTGATTGTGAAACATCCTTCTAGAGCAGTGGTCCTCAACCTTTTTGACATCAGGAACCGGTTCGTGAAAGGCAAGTTTACCACCACTGGACGTGGTGGGGGGGATGGAGAGGGATCATCAGGCATTATATGCTCATAAAGAGCATGAAACCCTCACATGGGCAGTTCACAACAGGGTTTGGGCTCTTAGGATAATCTAACGTTCCTCTGATCTGATAGGAGACAGAGCCCCACTCACCCACTGTTTACCTCCTGCCTGGTTCTTAACAGACCACAGACTGGTACCAGTTAAGGACCCTTGTTCTACAGCACAGCCACTAGCAACTCAGCTCCCACCTCCTGACAGTTAGTATATCTCAGTTCAAACTCTGAAATTTCCAGTATCTGGGACCAGAAAGGCTCAACCTAAGTCAGAGGTTTACCCGATAGCCTGGCAGAACCACCTAGTAGAAGCACAACCATAAAAACTTTTCATCTATAGGTCAAAACTTTTGTCCTAGAGAAAGAAGAAAGCATGTAAGGTAATCAGACATCCCAAATCTTACCGATTAGGGGCCATACTTAAGTTGCCTTGATTCTCATATGCAGCATGAACTACAGGTAGAGTTAGTTTCTCTCCCTCAGCGTGACACCAGATTATGCTATTTCTATTCATCCTTCCTAGCTCATGTAAAATGTCATCTCCTCCAGAAAACCCTCCATGATCCATTAATTCTGGGTTAACTGCTACTTCTGAAGCTCTCAGAGCACTGATCAGAGTTCACACCAGCTCCTCTTCCCTTCGGTCTCTGCCTCAGTCTCCCATCTCTTGTCATATCATCCCACCAGTCAGTCTATGCTTGAGAGTTCCTAGCAAAGAGAAACATATTTAGAATATGGAGTGGAAGGTCAGAGAAAGGAGATTATTATGATGTGTTCAAACTAAAAGGTTTGAGCACACTGGTAAACTCAATAACAAAGGAGTTCTACAAGTTTCCACTCTGTGGACAAGATTGGAAAGTGAAAAATAATGTGAAGTTCAGCTCTGAATATAGTTACTTCAGAAATTAAGAATAATGCATACATGCTGAGATGATATTGCAAAGTATTGATTTGGTGTTCTCCCTACATCCACTCCCTCAAGCCTCACCTCATTCAGGTCATGGAACAGGAGAATTCCACGAACCATGTTCTATTCTGTGTTGGCACAATATGCACAGAGAACTATAGGATCACATTTTAGCTGTTGACATTTTTAAAGTTCCTTTTCCTTGTTACTGTCACCCACATCCCACCATTTTGAAAATGATCGAAACAAAACAAAACAAAAGAGTAAGTTTTAGTCATATGTGGCAGTTTGGGAAGGGATGCAGACAATCTTATCCTACAGTTAAAAGACAGAGATAGAGAGAGAGGAGAAGGGGAGGCAGGAACAAAAGAGGAAAGAGAGGAGAAGAGAGAAGTAATAGAACCGATCTTAACCCCCTCCAACCCTCAGTTAGGGTCACACACAGCCCCTGGGAGCACCATCCCACAGGATACATAACAGACCCACAAAAAGCAGATAATCTTGACAGCATCTCTCCCAGTGAAATGTCCAAACATCCTAGAACAACATGGAAAACCAATATGGAAAACTGGAGAAACAAGGATCAAATTGGAGAAACTTGCAAGAGAGTGTTGATCTTGGAATCATGACCTCCTACCTGAGATGTTCTCAGAAGATGACATCAGGAATTTGATTTCCCTTCTGGAATTGATTTCTAGATGTCTGGAATTTTCAAATCAACCAGCACTCATTTTTTTTTTTTTTAAGCTCCATAGACTTGGCAACATTCTCTTTAAAGTGAAGTATCAAATACCATAAGCGTCTTTAGATTTTTATCTTCTTCCCACCCACTCCCCATCCTTTTATCTTACCTTGGTTCCATTCCTTTCTTCTCTTTCCAGTTCAATCGTTCTTATCTCCCTCTTTTATTCACAGTTCCTTATGTCAGCCATATCTGGGATATTCAAACTGGACTGGCCTCTTACTTGGGTAAGAACATGTTTACTGTCATTCTCTCTTCTTTGTACCCATATTTCAGAACTTGCTGTTGGGAAATTTTATTGCTCACTTATTCTGTACCATTAGAAAGTCTGTAAGAGTAGGGCCCTTGGAGTCAGAATAAAGAGGCCTACTTTCCAGCCCGTTTCTGTTCCCTAAATAGCAGGAAAAGCACTTAATTCTTACCCACTGGTTTCCTCATCTGTAAAATAAATGAGTTCAGCTAAATTTCTATTAAGTTTCCTTCCAGCTCTAAAATGCTATTCTCAGTGAAAAAAAACAACAATTCATATCTAAACTCAGGTTATTCAAAGGAAAGGAATTAATTTTGTTTCAGGCACCAGGAAAGATTCTTCTACCTTATGAGAGGAAAGAATATAAAACATTCATACCAGGTATTTATTCAGAACTCCCACAGTTAAAAATATTTTCTTCCTTATTTTCTTCTATCTTACTTTCTCATTCTCCTTTAATGTATTAATTTCTACATTGATGGGTTTGTTTTTTTTTTCTCACACTTTCTTTCTCCTTCTTGGCAGGCAAAATGGGAAGCCGGTCCAGATTAAAGCTTTCCTCCTTATCTACACTGCTAGAACCTCCTGTTCTGATTCCCCAAGACATCATACCTAACACAGATCACCATCTTTCCCTTCTGCTCTCATTCCTTCCTATCCACAGGGCATTGTCATTGTTCAATCATTTGTCTCTCCACTGGTTCCCATGTGGATTTCATGCAAGCAAAGCAGTTTCTTATTTGTCTTTGTGTCTCTGGGCCTGGCCAATAGTCAACACAGGTATGTGTCTAACAACTAATGACTGAATAAGTTAATAATAAAATTGAGCTTTCAAGCTACAGAAAGACAAAAAGGAAGCTTAAATTCATTTTGCTAAGTGCGAGAAGCCAGTACAAAAGGCTACATACTGTATGATTCCAACTATATGACATTCTGAAAAAGGCAAAACTATGGGAACAGTAAGACAGATCAATGGTTGCCAGGAACCTGGAGAGAGGAAGGGAGGGAGGAGGAGGTGGAGCATGGGGGGTGAGAGGAAAGAGTGGTTTAAGACAGTAGGACTATTCTGTATGATACTGTATGGTTGATACCTATCATGATACATTTGAAAAAAAATTATACGTTTATACATATGTATGTGTATACATATGTATGTGTATACATTATACATTTAAAATATACAACACAAAGAGTGAACCCTCATGTAAATAATAGGTTTTAGTTATGGGTTCTAATAATCATGTATCAATATTGGTTCATAAATTATAACAAATGTAGGCCATCAAAGCAAAATGCTAATAATAGGGGAAACGGGGGCAGAGATAGAGGAGGTATAGGAGAACACCATACTCTGAAGGGGACCCCTCCAAAAATCCATAAATTATTTACAAAAAATTGTGTATTTGCTCTTACATGTTTAAACTTCCATCATCTTCAAAGTATTCTCCATTTGATGCAATACACCTATGGAGATGCTTTTCCTGCTGCTTACAACAGTTTTTGAACTTGTCGATTTTTACGGCTTTTAGTGCTTCTGCCACTTTTTGTCTCACTTCTTCCACATGGCAAAACATTTTCATTTGAGGACTTTCTTCATTTGGGAAACAAACAAAAAAAAGTCACCCATGGCAAGATCAGGTGAACAGAGAGGGTGGAGCCCGGGGGTCATGCCATCTTTGGTCCAGAACTGCTGAACACTCAGCCTGGTGTGAGCAGGTATACTCATAAATCACCCATCATGAAATGGGCAAAAGAAATCACTGAAGCAGAACACAGCCTCCCACGACAACACTAGCTGGTACACCGATGCCGATGAGTTCCTAGAACTCTTACCCAGTGGAGGAAGCCTGTACTACAAGGAGCCCACCCTCCAAAAAATAGTTCCCGGGGGGGTGGTCCCCTCTTATACATGCTGAACTTTTTGTAAACCTAAAGTGACTTTTAAAAATAAAGCCTATTAATTTTTTTAAAAAATTAATGGATCCCTCTCAGACTCTCCTAGGACACTTGACTTTATCTAAGGACACTTTTAACATAGAGATGAGGTCACACAGTTCATGCTGACATTAGAGCTACTTTCCCACCTCATTCAGGTCTTATTTCCCTTTTAGTTGTTTTTTGCTTTTGTTTTTGTTTTTTAATCTGGTAGTACTTACCCTTTTTTTGTTGTTGTTTTGTAGCTTTCCCTGCAAACTAAGTATTGTTTATATAATTATCTTGGAGGTGACACTAATTAGCAGTTGATTTCTAAAAATTTAGCTCATTGTCAATAAATGCTTTTATTAAGTAGTCAGTTAGAAAGAACATCTCCCAGGGATTTATGGGGTTATTAAGTCTCGAATGTAGTCTTGGTAAAGGTGTGCATTAAGACTTCACGTCCCAGGAGGATGATCTGCGGTGACAGCAATAGGATGTGAACCTGCTCGGCCCAGCTGTGGAGTTCAGCATCAGGCTGGCACATCCATCTTCCCAAGACCTCATGCTGTCACAGCCAGCAGACTTATGCTCTAATTATGTGCCCCTCTTTTGCAGCCTTACAGTTTAATGGGTTTCACATTTTCGTCAGGTCTAATGTCCATTTTTAAATTGACTGTTGTGCCATTATCTCTCAGGTTTGGCGGGACTTGTTTCCTCCTAGGAAGGGAGTTTTGCAACTATATCTATTGACCTGCTCCTGCCTGGCACATTAAAGAGAGCTCTTCTACATCAATCTTGTCTTGCCACAAATGAAGTAGCACTTCATTCTCTTAGAGAAACTCTCTTTCTGGAACTGCAGTCATCACCTACATAAACCCACCTCCCTGCCGCGCTTGCATTCCTCCTCTCTGAAGCCCTCCCCAGCTGGCAATGAAAGGAAGTGCATGCAATGAGTTGTGGTTCCTGAAGGGCACAGGCAGATGCCCCAGTCACTCTCCAATGAGTGATTACAAGAATTCATGGTGCAAGGCACTGAAAAACGTTTATGTTGATGCAATACCTGAGCTTTAAAATGCCTCCAGATGATATACAACGGGCAGAATCAACACAGTCAACTCACAGCTTGGGTCACTGAGCAGCAGTATCAGATGTATTCATTTTATTTTATTTATTTACTTTTATTTTTATGGCACCTGGAAGCCTTGAAAAGATGTACTTATTTCAAATCAGATCTCTCTCTCTCTCTCTCTCTCTCTCTCTCTGCAATCTATGAGAGAGTGGATACGACAAAAGCAAAACACGAATGATTTTTTTTAAATAAGAAAAGAGCCAACCTGTAGGCTATTTTTCCAGGCTGATTAATAACTCAATAAGTGAGTATAGTGAAAACAGAATTGTTGTAGAAAGGCCATTCAGCAGGTAAAAATGATTATTGGCTATAGTGCTATAGAAAAAAAAAATCACCTATGTACGTCTCAAACAAATTCCAGTGGAAGATGACACCAGCCATTTAAAAAAATATATCTTAAAAGAATATTTATAAGACCATGAAGAAATGTCAATACACCCCTATCAGAACAGCAAAAATAAAAAGCAGTGACAACACCAAATGCTGGTAAGGATGCAAAGAAACGATCTCTCATATCTTGCTAGGGGGAATGCAAAACGGTACTGCCACATAACTGGGCAGTTTTTCCGACTAGTCAGTTTCTTAAAAATAATCTGACTGTGACTTTTTAAAAAATTAACAGCTAAATATATATTTACCGTATGTTCTAACAATCACATCCCTGAGAATTTATCCCAGAGAAATGAAAACTCGGTCCACAGAAAAATCTGTACACAATATCCACAGCAGGTTTATTTTGTAATAGCAAAGATTTGGAAATTAATAGCTGTCCTCCAATAAGTGCATGGGTAAGCAGACTGTGCCACAAGCCATGAAAGACTACCCAGCAATAAAAAGGGTTGAAGTATAGACACATGCAACAGCTTGGACGACTCTCAAAGGCATTATGGCAAATGAAAAATCCAGCCTCAAAAGGTCACATACTGTATGACTGCATTTATATAACACTCTCAAAATAATATAATAGAGATGGAGAAAAAAATCAGTGGTTCCTGGAGGTAAGCGACTATGGGGGACAGAGTGATGGTATAACTATAAAGAAGTAGCATGTGTGAGATCTTTATGGTGATGAATAGTTCTGCATCTATATATACAATAAAATGACACATACATTGTCCTGATGTCATTTCCTGACTTTGATATTGTACTATTGTTATAGGAAGGTATTACCATTGGGAGAAACTGGATGATATTGTATTATAGTTGTAGAAGATGTTACCATTGGGAGAAAATGAAACTTCTCTCTACTATTATTGAATAAATAATTACTTCAAATATAAGAAGTTTTTAAGGAATATTTAATAACATAAGAAAATGCTCAAGCTATAAGCAGGATACAGATTATAGATGTGGAAAAACTATGTATACTCATATACCACCCCCAAAAAGTGCTGGAAAGAAAAACTTTCCTACTGGTGTAGTAGTGATTATGCCTAGGTACAGAATTTACATTTTCTGTTTCTTGTCTGTACTGTACATAACTTCTACAAGAAGCATATATTTGTTTTATAATCAGCCCCCCAAATTGTATTTCCTTGTGCTCCACCAGAAGGACAGTTCTTTTTAAAAATGGCTCTGCTAAAATTAATGAGCTAGAACTTGTTCCTGGAAGGAAATTGCAGAAATAAAAGCAATCTCCCAAGAGGATCAACTAGTTCCTTCACATAAAAAGCAAGCAGAACTTGACTTTGTTTATAAGAGCTCTACTTGTGTGAGGTATATATATTTTTTAGCTAATACAGATTCAAAGTTAATAAGACTAAAAATACCATGGCTATAGCATTTAAATCAAATATACTAATTTTACAGCTACTAAAGTAATGGTGTTGATTTACTTGGGGTGTATTTCTCTACTTCAACAAGTTAACAATCAGAAAGCATGTGCTCTTTGTTATGTATAATATAAATCATAATTATGGCCACTAGAAGAAGGTTGTCCATGTGGTAACTGGCAAATTAACCTGAAATAAACGCAAGTGTTCAGGTCTGTATTGAAGTGTCTTATATTTAGTAATTACTGTGATGCCTCGCTCCATTGCATTCTCCCCCTGTGAACTTCCTTGCTGTTCACGTATGATAAATTATTCAGACTCTCTATATTTAACACTTAATGTTTTCCCTTTGGATAATCTACACTTAGAAATTTATATTTTGTAAGTATTTCTAAAGTAGACTTTACACATCTCTAGGATGAGTTTAATGACAGGAGATAACTGGGGCTTATGATTTTCCCCAGCTTTATGAAAGCAAAGAACAGTCTATTTATTATTCAGATAAAAAACCTCTAGTCATCAAAAAAGGTATTGATTTCATATTTTCAGCTAAAATAATCCCGAATTATTTTAAGTCATAAAACAAATGCCATCCAAATTGTAATTTCAAGATAGGCTCACAATCAAAAGGCTCACAATATAGCACTGAGCTGAAATTCAAATAAATGTTTAGTTTCATCTCATTTTTTAAAAACTTGAATAACAAGAATGCAAAAGGGAAAAAATACACACAAAAGGACAAACAAAGAAAAATGTCCTTAAGCCAACTGACATTCAAAAGAAAATCCTGCATCGGAAATGGAAACAGACATAAATGTGAGTATCTTAGTTGGAAGGATAAAACAAATACACACATAGATATAAGCAGTTTGGTGTAGAATAAAGGACAGATACACACAGACTTAAATCCTTCTCCCAGAGTGCTCATCGTGGCAAGGATCAAGTTCAGGGCCAAACTAGAGAAATTCTCAATTTCAGGTTGCAGCCCAAGTGTAGAGCTGACCTCCTCTGGCCAGCACTGCTACATCTCTGAACAGAGAAGCTCAAGTTCTTGGTGCCATTCAGGTCAATGTTATATCCTTGCTGCCAGAGCTCAACTGAATATTCTAAATTTTTTAAAGCTATTGACATATCCTCCCTTCATCTCATGCCCCCACCATCCCTGCAGTGAAGTTGTAGACTCTGAGGCTGGTGGTCATCTTAAGTTTCCTCTCTGCCCTTTTCTCTCTTGAATCCCTTCTAATATCTTGGCTAAGAAAGAGAAGTAATCACAAAGCTCTGATGGGGATTTACCACATAGGAAGTAACCCATTCTCAGATAATTTTACTCATCCCAAACATAAGTTCTGTCTCAACCTTCTGGGACCACACAGAAAAAGCTAAATTTCTGTTCATCATCATCATTATCTCTGTGATCTCTATCACAGAGACCAAACACTCTGCTAAAAATTCTAAATATATTGTCTCTCTTGATTCACCTAACAACTTCTGTCAGCAAGTACTAATATTTGGTTCCTTTTTGCAGAAAAAATCCAAGGTCAGAGAAGGTAAATTACCAGCCTAAGACCACAAAACCAGTGAGGAGCAGCCAAAATTTGAACACTCTACTTTTAACCATATGTCAACCTTCACATATAAGGTAACAGCATTGAGCACTCCCTGAGCCTGCTGTCATGCAAATTAAATGTTCTTGATTTCAAAGCAAAGCAAAGACACTCTATCCAGTGCAATAACCATTAGGATATTGCCTCAAAGGTCATAGCTGGAATGCAAATAGTTAATTTGGATGACTGAAAGAATTCAGAATATGGGAATATAGCATGAAGAGTACAATGTACAGGAGTTTTGTGTTTGCAGTGTCAGAGCTGAAGTGGAGAAGGCAATGTCAAATTACCCACAATCCCACTACTCAAGAAACCCTGTAGTATCCTTGTCTTCTTTCCTTCTTAACATTTCAAGAGTTACAAAAGAATCTCAAAGGACCTTGTGATGTCTATGACAATACATTTCTATAGATTACCAGCTTCTCAGTTTGTAAACCCTTTGAGAGTGAGGACCATGTCTTACTCAGTTTGTATCACATGCACATGTTTGATTAAAAGAAGGGGAAGATCAATAAGCAACAATCTACATAGAACCAAACATAACTCAGAAGTTGACATTGCTTCACCCTTACAACAAAAAGTTACCTCTGTCAAAGCACTACTTGTTTTAGCTTGGGCTCTCTAAAAAGCAAACTCTGAGTTGAAGACTTGGTGCAAATAGTTTATTCAAGGAGTTGATCCCCAAAAACAGAAATAAAAAAGTGGAAAAAGTGAGACAGAAAGGGAGAAAAGTCAATAAACGGTGTGTCAATGAACTGAATTAATACTGCGGGCAGGCAGCTGTGGCTCAGTCTTTCCGGGAATGCTCTGGACAACTGTGCAGAATGCTCCTCAGAATTGTTGCAACATGTAGTGGGGACTTAGGTATCATTCCCCCTAGTCTCTGAGGGTGCTAACTTTCCCCCTAGTCTCTGAGGGTGCTAACTTTCCTGAAATTCTATATCGCATGTGAAAAAGGAAGAGCAGCCTTCTGTGCCTGTGGAGAAAGCAACTCAGAGAGACCCCCCTGGCACCAGCTTGGTGAAGGACGCTGGCAGTGGTGCATGGAGCAGTTGTTTTGGAATCAGATGGACTGAGGACATATGGCATGGTACATCACAAGTGTCTGCTCTACTGTCTTTACCCAAGCCTTCTAAAAGAACCAAATACTGCAGGTTCTCACTTATAAGTGGGAGCTAGACTAAGATCTGTAAAGTCATATAGAACGATAGAATGGACATTGGACTCGTTCTCATGGGAATGAATTCAGTTGTTTAAAAGAGCCTGGCACCTCCTTCTCTCTCTCTTGCTCTCACCATGTGACACGCTTGTTCCCCTGCCAGCCCCTCTTGTCTTCTATCATGAGTAAAAGCTTCCTGAGGCCTCACTAGCAGCCGAACAGATGCCAGCACCAGGTAGAACTGTGAACCAATAAACCTTTTTTTCTTTATAAATTAGTGCACTTCAGGTATTTCTTTATAGCACATACAACAGACTAACACAAATGTAGAAGGTGAGGTTACAGGCAGGAGGAAAGAACAGAGGTGCAGAAGCAGCCTGAGTCAGGAACAGTTGGGAACCATGAGTTTCCTGTGGGTTCATAAATGCTGGGAGAGAGCCAAGCAAGAGCTGTCTTGACGAAATGCAGTGGACTGTGTGGTATACCACACGGGCTGAAGATGATGTAGGAAGAGTTGGAAGAGAGTTGGAAGATGTGTTGTATCTCTTGACACACTGTGCAAAGCTCACGTGGAACACACAACAAACAACACAGCACCCCACAAATGAGCCAGCACTTGGAGGCCTACCACATGGACTATCAACAGCCAATTGAAGCCTACAAATAATGTGAACTAAGTGAAAAGGTAAAAATGACTTTCCCCATTTCACACTCATCCCTGTCTCTCAACCCTGGAAGAGCCAGCAGCAAGAAGGAGGAAGAAGAAAAGAGAAAGGAACAACATAAGAAAAAGAACACCTTTTTCATAGACAATAGACAAGACTTGAACCGAGAGAAGGTAAGAAGTTCAGAATTGAATACGAGACTTTAAATATGGATTGTTTAAACTAGACTGAACTGTCTAATATTTGACAAGTGAATCTCAACTCAAAATAGGACTTGTCAAGAGAGTGAAAAGGACCAGAAAGCTATGGGATCTTCCCCAGATTTCATCTAAGGATGAGGAAAGGGGATCTAATAGAGCATATTTAAATGTAATAAGAGAAGAAAAATTAACTTGTTCCCTATTTCTACCCACCCTGAGTTTAGCTCACTTAATAAACCAATAGTACTTTATGCTCTCAGGTACAGATTATTGAAAAAAAATTTTTTTTGAACTGGTTTTCTTCCCAGAAATCTAAGTTATCTTGTACCCTGTTACCAAATTTTTATTATTTAGACACAACTTCTAGCCCATTATTCCTCTGTCCAAAATTCTCCATTGACTCCATGATCTGAAGGATAGTGCTCAGGGTTTCCTAAAGACCGTCCCCACCAGTCCTTGTCTTCAGTCGTCTGATGATTCTTCTTTCCCAGGGAAAACTACATTCCAATCTTAGGGTTTGGAAGGCTACTTCACTGGTTTCCCAGGGGTCCTTGTATCAGGCCCAGAGAGATTTTGACATAAAGACTTTATCTTAGTGACATAGGTCAGGGAAACTAAAGCACTCCCTAACTGAAATATAAGCAGCCAATGTTGACTCCCAGGTATGAGAAACCTATGGCTCTCTTTTGTCCCAGTTTCCTTAAGAGTCCATGTTACCACTAAACAGAGTCCCACTACCTTTGTAGCTGACATTTCCCTGTGATATAACAGGGTTATATAACAGGGTCTTATCATGATTATCTTCCTTATACTGGAACCTTACATTGAAATCCCAATCTAGCCCTTTATATTTCTTAGTCTTCTTTGGTACTAAGTGGGGCCAAAAAAAAAAAAGATGAGAGGCTTTTAAAAATGGCCCTGAGATGAATAGACACTTCTCAGAAGATATACGGGCAGCCAACAGACACATGAAAAAGTGCTCAGCCTCACTCACCATCAGAGAAATGCAAATCAAGACCACATTGAGATACCACCTAACCCCAGTAAGAATGGCCATCACTAATAAAACAAACAACAACAGATGCTGGCGAGGATGTGGAGAAAAAAGGAACACTTCTACACTGCTAGTGGGAATACAAACTAGTGCAGCCTCTTTGGAAGACAGTGCGGCGATTTCTGAAAGAACTAGAAATTGACCTTCCATATGACCCAGCAATTCTCCTATTGGGAATATACCTGGAGGAACTCAAATCATTCTACAAAAAAGATACCTGCACACATATGCTTGTTGCAGCTCGATTCACAATAGTAAAAACATGGAGCCAACCATGCTGCCCATCAAAGCTGGACTCAATAAAGAAAATGTGGCTCATATACACAATGGAATATTATGCAGTCATAAAGAAAATGCATGGACTTCACAGCAACTTGGATGGATTTGGAGTTGATCATATTCAGTGATCTATCACAGAAACAAAGAACAGAGTACCATATGTTCTCACTCATAAGCAGATCTTGAACAATTATAATACTATAAGAAAGCGTTTGGCAGTAATGGGAAACTGTCAGGATAGGGGGTTGGGATTGGCAGTTGAGGGAAACTGCTAGGGGAGGGAGGGGCATACCTCATCAACAAGGGTACCTGCATAATCAATATTTGCATACCTAACCCTGAATTGTACCCCATATCTTTATAATAAATAATAATAATAATAAAAATGACCCTGAGTTATTCAAACACCTGGCCCTCCTCTCAAAGAGGAGAAAAGAAAACCTAAATGAGCTTGATCCTCTAACTCCTAAAAAGAGGAGGCCATAAAAAATACAGACCTTCAAAAATTAGGAAACTCTTAGGCAGGTTATAGAATCTCCAGTAGCAAAGTCTCTTTAGAGTTTCCTTGGACTTTTACATGTTCTTGCAACAAATAACACATTTAAAGTCCAATGAATCTCATTCTTCATCAATCAAGAAAATACATTTGCACAATCTAAAATACAGTCTAGAGTTATGATCAACATTTTTTCATTCTGGCCCTTTCATTTATTTATTTTTAATTGTTTTATCATTGCTATGCAAGTTTGTGCCTGAATTACAACCTTTAATAAAGCAATGACAGTTTTATTTCTTAGGTGCCTGATGACCATATTAACCTCTCCTTATTCGAGTTATTAATTGCACATTCTGCCCACATCCCTTTGGTGTGGCTTCCAAGGAGAGAGAGAGATGAGAAGGCTTCTCAGAAAGGGAAGGACATGTTTATAGTGGCCCTGTGGGAGTGTTTGCATAATTGCTGGAATGATTAAGGAGGTATTTTCTGAAATAGACAAGTGTACTAATTTTTATATGTTTCATGACAATGCATAAGACAAGAGTGCATGCTGTACCTAATATAGGACTCTGCAGGTTACCCAAATAAATATGTGTGGAGGCTCTGGAATGAATTCAGTCATGGGTAGAAACAAAAACTTCAAGGGGAAATGAGCTTTGATTCTTGGCAAGAGAATTGTTTGTGATCTGAGTGAAGACAGCTGTATAGCAAAGGTGACAAAGAGCCCGGGGACATGAAGTCTTAGATAGTTTGCTCTAATCCCATGTTGTAAAGACAGCTTAATGTGCGGGAGGGGATAGCAGGAGGAGCTTTGATGAATCCTGAGATTGGAGTTAAACCTTTTCTGATTTGACTCACCGGTATTTAATCTTATAACTGTGCATCCTTAATCAAAACTCAGAGGGAATCTTTAATCTTGTGTGTATAAAACAAAGATGATTAGAGGCCCCTGACCTGCCTCTGCTTCCCAGCTGTTTCCTTCTTTTCTATTTTCTAGGCTCTTCATAACTCCTGGTAGCCCCAGTTATAGAAAAATGATATCCTGAAATTTTAGGGGAAAGAGTATGAAGAACATGATGCTCATGTTCAGTCTTTCATCTACCCATTTATTAATTTTTTCTTTCAGTGGCAAATGGGCATCTATTATGTAGCAGGTATTATTTTACATATTAATCTAGAACATGAACAAGATCAATACATCTATCTTTACAGATTGCATTTTAGAATCTAACAAAGACCTTTTTTACCCTTTCTTTGCTAAATAAGCAAATGCAAGTGATTCAGGAAAATAAATATGTTTTTATGGCATCAATAATGCTACAGAAAAATTTTTTGTTTCATATAACTGCAAGGTACGAATTGCTTACTGAAGAAATTCCTCATGTAACCGGTAAGGTGTTTGGAATCTCTTGGAAAATTGATAATGAGGTGATAAGGTGCATCATTCAAACATCATAGGATTTTGATGACTAGAGAAAGGTTTAGATAGTGGCTGATGTATTTTTTTTTTTTAATGCACAATAAATAGGACTCCAGGACTACTCTCCCCACCCATGCCCCATCCTGAGATTTTTATAAAGGAATATTGTACATTGCCCCTTGATCCAAACCCTGCCATATCCAGGTAATACCTCCCTCTTATTACCACCTTAGAAAGCTTTATTATTTTAAGAATATTATTAAAACCTAATTCTTCAGCATCCAAATTCAATTCCAGTATAGGAACGAGTTTTAAATGGCCAACAATTGACAAAAACAAACAAACCAAAAAACCCACAACAATGAAAAATACTAAATTCCTGAGAAAGTATCACTCATTTCTAAAAACAAAAGAATGATTTTTAGAAAATATAGATTTTTTTTAGGGGAAAGGTAGTATGTTTTCGGTTTTTCAAAGAATTTTCTAGGTTGGATCCTTCTCAATTTTAATAAACAAAGGAGTGACAGGCTCCTTTGTATTCTACTCTTGAACCTTAATAAATTAATGAGTCTGATACACAGGATGCTGGTAGGAGGACACAATCACTGAAATAACACAAAATGAGTAATATTCTGCACTCAGATATATTGTATCCCACATACTAAGATATGTGGGTAAAACTCCCTGCAGCAAAGTATTAAGTGACAACATCTACAACCTAAATGATATTTTCTGTTGACATTGGTATATGTGAGAGCATAAGCAATAGCAAGATTGTTTTATTAACTTGGGTGGAGAATGCCTCCCTCTTTTTTAGCTGTTCTTTGTGGTTTAGACCAAATGGATTTCTAGAGACATTCTATAAGCCACTCTGGAGGCACCATGCAACAAACTCATTGATTCTTATTTATTAATTGTCTAGAAGACCCTTTGGTTGTGTAGAGGGGGAATATTAGCTGAATGTCAGTCATACTTCATTTGCAGGAGAATCTGTACACTAAGGACATTTTCATAAAAGGGACACCAGGAAACATTGAATCAAAATAGCTTGGCAAACACAAAATACTAGAAACCACAGCAAGTCTACAAAAACAAGGACTCACTCTAAGAAAGAACTTGACTGCCCAAACTGTAGTCCATATAAACCTGAAGGAAGAGTGAACAGGACAGAAATGTAAAGATCCGAGTTCTCAGAAGAAATGGGAGAGCTTCTCACGGCACTTCTTTTTTCTCAACATTGTTCTGGAACAGAAAAAAGTGGAGTAAAGGGAAGTCAGAAGGAGCAAACATTGTAACTGCTTCCTGCCTCTTCTAACCAGTAGTCCCCACATTTGACATTCAAGTGATTCACGATCTCTCTCCATCTCAGACACTGACAGACACTTAAAAAAAATTATTTTGCAGTATTTGAGACATAGAAAATGAAATAAAAAATAACCCAACATGTCCCCACCACCAAGTTTGAGAAATAAAATATTGCTAACCCATTGTGTTTGAAGCCCTCTGTTTACCCATGCCAGATTACATCTTCGGCTTCACTCCCATAGGCGACAATCATCCTGAATTTAGTTCACCTTCCCTAAGCATTTCTTTATACTTTTACTCTACATATATGTAGCCCTAAACAACTTTTACATTTTGTTGTACATTTTGAACCTTTATATAGTTTTATTTTTTAACTTTTAGACTTGTGTATGTTTCAAATTTTTAAATATTCTTCTTAAACTTGCTTTCTCAAGCAACACTGTGTTTATGATGTTCTTTCATGAATATATTTGATTCTAGTCCAGTTCATTAATTTTCAGTGCCGTGTAGTATTCCATTATATGAATACACCACCATGAGTTAATTCTCTTTTCTTTTCTGTCAGTGGGTACTCAGATTGTTTCTAAGTGTTTGCTACTATAAACCATATGGCTCTGTTTCTTTGAATATATGGACAAGATGTCCCAGGGCATATTTTTAGGAACATAACTGCAGAGTTATAGAGCAAGGAAATCTACAACTTTATAAAATACTGCAAAATTGATCACCAAAGTGGCCACAAAAATTTACTTTTTCCCCTGCTGTGTCTAAGAATTGTTATTGTTTTATGTCCTTGTCACCATTTAGTATGTCAATTTTTAAAATTGTGATCAATACGATAAGTGTAAAACTATATCTCACAGTGATTTCATTTCCTATTATATGAATTACTAGTGACATTAATCATATTTTTGAATCATTATTAGTAATTTATTATTCCTCATCTGTGAGGCTCCATGTACTCCTTTTTGATCTTTTAAAAAATTATATTGTTTGCCCTTTTCTTATTGATGTGCAGAATTTCTTATGTAATATGAATACTAACCCTCTGTTGATTTCACATGCTGAAAATAGCTATCTGTAATGTAGTATATGCCACCAATATTTCTCTCTATAATTGATATTTTTCCTGTTTTATTTCCCATACTTAAGTCTTGCAGATGTTCTCCTTTATTTTCTTCTAAATTTTAAAATTTCTTTTCACAGTCAAGTATTGAATGAAGCGTGAGCACATGTCCATACGAGATGTGAAGCAGTTTGGTAATGTGATTAAGAGCATGAAGTCTGGAACCAGATTACCTGGGTTCACTTTTCAGCTGTGCTACTTTTTAGCCTATCATTTAGCCTCTATATCCTCCAGTTTCTTAATCTGTAAAATGGTCATCATAATAATAATTGTGCCTACTCATAGGTAAGAGTAATGTTGCAATAGAATATGCAAAATTTTTATTTTTTTTGAGTTGGAGTCTCACTCTGTCACCCAGACTGGAGTGCAGTGGCCGCTCCCGGTCACCGCTGCCTCGACCTGCTGGGCTTCGGCGATCCTTCCGCTTCAGCCTTCCAAGTAGCTGGAACTACAGGCGTGTGCTGCCACGCCCGGCTAATTTTTGATTTATTGTAGAGATGAGGTCTCACCAAGTTGCCCAGGCGGGTCTCGAACCCGCGGGCTCAGGCAATCCACTCACCTCGGCCTCCCAAAGTGTGGGATTACAGGCTGAGCCAACGAGCCCGGCTTGAATATGCAAAAATTTTTAGAACAGCATCTAATAAAAGTAGTAGAAGAAATTATTATTATTATTATGTGAGATCTAATTTTAATTTTGAATGTGTATAGCCAATTTTCCCACGTCTACATATTATCTGGTCTACCTCTTTCTCACTGATCTAACAATGCCATTTTTGTCATGTCAGATTTCATGTGGGTGTGGTTATTTTTCTTTCTTTTTTTATTTTAAAGATGTGGGGTACAATTTAGAATTAGGTATACAAGTGGTCATGTACTGGTAAAGTTTGGGCCTCCCTTTGGTACTCACTTCTCCTAGTTTGAGATCAGGCACCCTTATTGGTGTTATGTCCTCCTCTTCCCTTTCCTGGCAGTGTCCTGCTACTGCCAATCCCTTTCTTATGGTATTATGGTAAATGTTCAGGGTCTGCTTATGAATGAGAACATGTGGTACTCAGTTCTTTGTTTCTGTGATGGATCACTGAGTATTGTAGACTCTAAATCCATGCAAGTTGCTGTGAAATCCATAATTTTGCCCTTCTTTATGGCTCTATAATATTCCATCATGTATATGTATCAGATGTGGTTATTTTTCTAGGTTTCCTGTTCTTCCATTGATCTGTTTAACTGTCCTCCAGGGAAAATTCAACACTACATTTAAAGTTCCCTGAGTTCTAGAAATTCCTGTAACTTCTTTGCCTTTTCTTTTATCTGTAGTCCCACCTCAACAATATCATTTTAGTTGTTTGTGAAATGTAAAGAAGTAGGTTTCCTAGAGCTGCTATAACAAAGTACCACAAACTAGATGACTTAAAACATCAGCAAATTATTCTCTCACAGCTCTGGGGAATCATAGAATCAAGATGTCAGCAGGACCATGCGCCCTCTGAAATCTACAGCGAAATCCTTCCTTCTTGCCTCTTTCTAGCTTCTGGTGATTTGCTGGCAGTCTTTAGTGCTTCCTGGCTTGTGGCTACATCATTCTAATCTTTTGTCTTCACATGGCATTCTGCCTGTGTCTCTTCTCTCCCCATGGAGTTCTTTTTATAAGGACAACAGTCATATTGGATTAGTGTCCCCCTAAGCCAGTCTGAACTCATCTTAAATATTTACATCTGCATGTCCCTTTTTCCAATTAAGGTCACATCCTGAGGTACTATGAATTGGAACTTCATGGGCGGGGGCCACAAAATTCAACTTGTAACAAGGGCACAGTAAAAAATACCAGCCTTGGGCTTTAATCAATGTTTCTAACCTTCCCCTGAACAGCTCTATCCATCCCTTAAGGATTCTTGCCATCCTGTCTTCAAGTATGATCATTCAATCTTCCTCTAGATATACTCACTCAGATTTTAAAACAAATCTAGAATGCAAACTTTGCATTCTAACCAACCATCTCAGGAGTTGGTAAAAAATGAAGATTTCAGAGCCCTACTCCAGAGTCTCATCCAGCAGTTCACATTGATCAGTGCTAATGCAGGTGGTCAAGAGACCACACTTTGGGAAACACTCATCTAGACAGACACGTGAAAAGACAGGTCTCTGAAGGAGGCGGTAATTGGTGGAGCAGCCAGCCCGGTCACTCAGCTCTCAGGCAGCTGCTCATCAGCCCAGAAGTCTCGGAAGAGGCTGTCTGTGGAGAACTCTGCTCTGCCACTTGATAAGTAGTCTGGAAAGTTAGATTAATACTACTTCACCATTTAAAATCCTTTCCTTGGAGGATCATAGAATTGAACTGGTTCCAATTTTTAATTAGCAATTCAATTGTGTCTCCACTTTCACAGGTTGTAGCTTCCCTCAAGGCCCAAAGTACGACACTGCAGGAATCTATTCCACATTAATGAAACTTGGAGCAAGGATGGCTTTTTTTTGGAAAAAAAGAAAAAGACAACAGCTGGTATTTCTTGAGAGCCTACTATTTGCCAGGCATTCTTCTAGGCAATAGCAATACAACGCTGAACAAAACAGACAAAATCCCTGTTATCACAGAGCTTTCATTCTGGTGGATGGGAAATGCTCAAAAAGCAAGATAAATTAATAAAATGTGTGTAAATTCCATGATGGTGGAGATTTTTAACTATTTCATTTAATGCTGCATTCCCAGTGCCTAGAATGGTTCTTTGCACATAGTTGAGAGCCAATAAATATACAGAGGGTGCAAAAAAATGTTTGCACATTTTAAGAAAGGAAAAACACTATATTAAAATTGTAATACTCAATATATACCCATAGCAAAAGATAAATATAAGTCACATTTCACTTCTGCAATTACACGAGGTGCTCAAAGTGGTTATCATCAATGCCCAGACACTTCTGATTATGGTAAACTAAAAGTAATGCATATAGATAACATCTCTCAAAATATGTATCCATTTTTTGGCACCTCCAGTATATTGAAGAACAAACGGCGATAAGTATAATGGTGAAAAATAAAGAGGGGAATGAAATAAAGAGTGTGGGGAGGGCAGAATTTTAAATGGAAAAATCAAGGAAAGTCTCATATAAAAAGTATCTTGGGAGTAAAGGTCTGAAGGAAGTGAGGATGCGAGTCATGTACATATATCTAGGAAAGAAAGGAGCCCTCAAACAGTCTGTGCAAAGGCTCTGCAATGGGAGACTACTTGGTGTGTTCAAGGCATAGCATGGAGAGAAAGAAAGAAAGGGTAGAGAAGTAGGAAAGTAGAAAGGTAGAGAGCATGAGAAGTGGCCAGAGAAGGAAGGATCAGTTGTGCTCTGGGATGACGTGACTTTTGCTCTGAGATGGGAAGCCCTGAGGGTGGAGTGGAGTGATAGAACCTACTTATATGTTAACAGGCTTATTTCAACTGTTGTGTTGATAATACACTGAAGGAAACAAGGGTGCAAGTGGAAAGCTATTGCAAAAATCCAATGAGAGATGAGTATGTCTTGAACCAAGACAGAAGCAGGAGTAGGAGAAGAAAGAATAAGATTCTAAGTATATTTTGAAGGTTTGGGCAACACAATTTGCTGATGGATGGGATGTCGGATGCAAAAAAGAGCAAAGATATAATCAGGCAAACATGTGGAGAAACTAGAGCTATAATCCACTGCTGGTGAAAATGCAAAATAGTACAACCACCTTGGAAAACTGTGTGATGGTTTCTTTAAAAAGCTATAAAACATGCCTACCTTACTATCCAGACACTTCACAACTAGGTAATTTACACAAGAACAGTGAAGTCAAATGTCTACACAAAGACCTTTACTGAACATTCATGGCAACTTTATTCACAATGGCCCCCAATTAAGAGCAGACCAAATGTCCATCACATGATGAATGCATAAACAAATTGTGGCATGTCCATATAATGGAATATTAATCCCAACAACAAAAAAGTAAATTGCCATTACACACCGTGTAAATAAATAACAAAATATTTTTTCTAAATAAAAGATACACACAGAAGAGTACTACTCTATAATCCCATCTATATACAAAGTTCTAGAAAAATGTAAATTAGTTCTATAGTGACAAAAAGTACATCACTGGTCTCCTGGGGACAGATGTGGAGGGAGGGAAGAGTGACAAAGGGAGATAGTTTTTATGAGTGTAAACATCTGTCAAAATTCATTGAATTGTCCACTCTAAATAGATATAGTTAACTGGACATAAATTATATCTCATAAGTTGATTTTTAGTATTTTAAAAAAAGGACAAAGTCAGGGTGTTTAGCCTGAGTGATTGGAAACACAGAATTGCAATTGTCAGAGATGAGAAAGATTGTGAGAGAAGCCAATTTTGTTGGTGGGAAAATATCAGAAGCTCAACTACAGATCAGCTAAGTTTGACATGGAGATGCTTAGTAGTCACCAACATGAGATACTAAAAGGACAGGTATATAAATCTGGAGTTCAGGAAATGGGCCAGGCTGGAGATATAAATGTGGGAATCACCAACACATGGATGGTATACTTCAAGTCATGAGACTGTATAAGGGTCATTACGAGAGTAAACACAGATTAAAAATAGAAGAGTCAGGAGCAATGGCTCGTGCCTGGAATCCCAGCACTTTGGGAGGCTGAGGCAGGAGGATCACTTGAGCCTAGGAGTTTGAGACCAGACTGGACAACTTAGCAAGACTTCATCTCTACAAAAAATTTAAAAATTCACCAGGTGTGGTAGCACACGCCTGTAGTCTCAGCTACTGGGGAGGCTGAAATGGAGGAGCCAGGAGGTCAAGGCTGTGGTGAGTTGTGATTGTGCCACTGCACACCAGTCTGGGCAACAGAGTGAGACTCTGACAAGGAAGGAGGGA
>NW_007232069.1:214642-244391 GCF_000164805.1 Carlito syrichta
GATGACCTGTGCAGTAAGAAGAGTTTTTACATATTTATAAGTAAAATATAAAAAGCATCATTATCCTTTCAAGATAACAGGTGTTCAAAGAGTTGAGGACATTTCCCCTTTAGCCCACAAAGTCTACAGTATTTATTATTGGTCATTTAAAGAAACAGTTGGCTGATCCTTGATCTAGGAGAGTGAGCGAGAATGGGCTAAGGCTAAATTTACAGCACAATACACCAGGCATTAGGAAAACACTGGTCAGGAGCTTGACAGAATGTCAATTGACTTAATCTTCACACAAGTACTACAGGATAAATATTAATAACCCAATTTTAGACCAACTAATTGTGTCTCAGGGAGGTTCAATAACTTCCTCGAGGCCACACAAATAGTGAGAGATGAGATTTTATCTAGAAACATAAAAATGTCTCAAATTCCTGTTTTCTTTCCACTCTGCCACACTGCATCACAAAAGACTGTGACTTCTTTGTCTTTATCTTGAATCTTGCATATCCAGTTGCAAGATGGTGCATATGGAAACAGCACATGCAGCAGAATGAGCCCACTTTAGACTTAGGTATAGACCTTGGTGTAGCTCAGCCTGTGGCTTTGTGGCATGAACAAAATATGCAACATTTCTATGTCTCTATTTTTCCTCATCTATAAAATCAGGTTAATAATAATCAAATCACTTGAAATTGCTAATATTCAACAATTTCAGCTCATAAAGATGACTATTCATATAGTTTTGACTAGTGCTTATCAACCAAGAATCTTGTGTGGATTACAGTTAATATACATAAAGCACAAGTACTTTGTAGACAGGTAAATGGTAGCAAATGTATGGATAATAATAATCAGAGTATCCTGAAGCCTAAAGGAATATTTATGTAGAGGGAAGCTCTATGAAATGATCTCAAGTATACACATTTATTCTAGAGCCATGGGAAAAAATGAAATATGGAGGGCTACAGGAACCCTAGGTATGGCTGATGGGTCTCAAGTCCCACTAACCCTAGGTCTAAAGTCATCTTGATAACATTTGCCTGGTGGAGCCCTGAAGACCACTTAATGACCAGCTTCTAACACCTGAAGACTGTCATGGGGAAGACAGATTCATCTTACTCTGGCTATAAAGGATAAAAAGAGGAATTGTGAGTGGGAATTACATGAAGACGGATTTAAATGCCATGTATGCTAAAACTTTCTGGTGATTAGAATTATTAAATGTGGAATGAGCTACAGAGTTCAGGGGGAGACTGAGTAGATAATGCTATCTAGTAGTAGATAATAGCAATATCGCTGGAGGAATCACTTAATGGGTAATGGTGGGACTAAATGACCTTTGAAATTCTTTCCAACTCTACAATTTTATGAGTAAGTAGCCCCTGGCTCTGGCCTAGCTATGCTCTGAAGATAGACCAGCCAGTTATATCTAGTGTAGAACCTGACACAAAGCAAGCATTGAAAAAATGTTTGCCCCTCTCCTTCATGGTTCCTCTGCCCTTAAATGCAGGAATTATTAATCTGTCCTATAATGTAGCAACTGTACATATCTCCCCTTTATTTCATTCATTTTGATTTGTCAGTAGTCTGCTACTTAAGAAAAGGAGGAGAAATGAATGGAGTGGTGGCAACTGTCTGTAGTTCCAGCTGCTCAGGAGGCTAAGGCAGGGAGATTGCTTGAGACCAGAAGTTCAAAACTGTATTGTACTATGATCAAACCTGTGAATAGCCACTGCACTTCAGCCTGGACCACACAGTGAGATTCCATCTCTTTTTAAAAAAAAAAGAAGAAGAAGAAGAAGCAAAGAAATAGAGGAGGAAAGAAAAAATAAATAAAAGGAAAAGAAATAGAGGAGAAAAGAAAGAACTGATTCAAAAAGTAAAAAGTTGAAATTTAAATTAGAATTTTAGTCTATTCTTATGAAGCTGTTATCAGATCAAAGTCAGTATTTTTTCTTTTTATGCTTAAATAGACTTTTACAAGAACAGGTCACTGAGATTTGTATTGCTAATAAGGGAACAAATTGTTTTCCTAGAAGACAAAATTATAAAAAGGCAATTGGCATTTGGCAGAGTCAGATCACTTCATTTAGAGGTGGATGGGACATAAATGAATGGAAGAAGATGAATATCAATGCTTAGATGGCTTCTTCCCAGGTCATAGGCTGCAGCAAATTTTAGACACAAAAATTATCTTATAATTAAAACAAGCTCCCTTTGCTTCCTTCAAGAGATAGGCTATAAGTAGGAAAGTTGCCCAATAACAAACACTTTTATATTGTAGTAATAGGGAAGACTCACTCCCCCAAAATTAAAAGCAACTGAGAGTTACTAGAAAGTCCTTCATTTGTTCCAGGTTACTTTGTATGGGGTCTGTACTTAGAGCCAGAAGGTTTTTATGAGAATCTTTTCTCTGTGGCCTCTTAGCTCAGTGAGCTTGGTCAGGTTACTCAAATCTCCAGACCTGGTGTCTCATCACAGAATACAGACTTCATAAGGCCATTATAAAGATTAAATAAGATAATATTTATTAAGCAGTGAGCACAACACCTGGCAAATTATGAACATTTAAGAAATGTGCTTATCTGTAAATCCAGAAGTAATATCATAGGTAAATTTCATGTCTGGAGGGTGCCCAGCTAACAAACCTGAAGCACCCTTCCAAACATTTTATAAAGGCAAAGATTAATACTGTCTATATCAATACCTAAAATCAACAAGTAATTACAACCAGAATTTCTAACCACAAATTTTAGGTAGTGGAATTGTGAAACTCAATCTGTAGTCTACACAGGTTTGTTCAAATAAGGCGAATGGCAATTTGAATGTCTGTATCAGTCTACCCTAGATAATAACCAGAAAAAGTAAATAAATAAAGCAGTTATATCTCTACTGAACAGGTACTATGCTTTGGGGTGATCAGAATGTTTCTACCCCATTATCATTTTCCCACATTTTTTTCAAAGCTTGTAACTCCCCCAAGAAATGTGGAGTCATCAGCACTAGCAAAAATAATTCTGTTCTGAGAAATATTAACCTAATATTTTAAGCACTGTGGGACAGGACAGAGAGAATTAAGGTTCTAGTGTCAGGAAAGTACAGTTTTTAGCATCCTACTCTCAAAAGACAGAAGAATCAAGCAGAAGAAGTAGGGGAATATGTCAGCACCATACCAGTGAGAGCATCCTAGACAATTGAGGTAGGGGCTCCCCACAAAGACCTGCCCTCAGTTGTGTATCCGAGAAGGAAAAATTTGCCCACTTCCCTTGTCTACAGCAGATGCCAAGTCTGGATCGTTTTTCCCTTTATGACTAAAGAGGGAAAAAAAAACAAGATCTTGGGGCCTTGCAAACAACACATTAGAATAAGAGAAAGGAGAATAGCTGTAGCCTCAAGGATAGTGCTCACCTCTGAAAATTATCTACTGAAAGAACCAGAATTAAGTTCTAGGAAACTGGAATTCTTCAATGAGCCATAAGACAGCCCTATTTCCTCAAAGAACCATAAAAAGTGCATAGGTTGAAGTGAACTCAAGAAGAAATGAAAAGATGAAATTAAGCTAAATCGCAAGCTGAGATTTTAAAATCATAATAATACACTGCCAACAGGAGGCAGCTGATGTGCCCAAAATGGGCCAGAGGAGGGAGATTGAAAGGCTAATAGCAGAGAAAAAGAGGGGGTGAAAAACAGATATCACCATGGCAAATCCAAGACATCTGAAGGAGGGCACATTTCAGAAACTCCTAGAAGAGAGGGAAAAAGACAAGAGATGAAGGTGATAAACAAGATGATGATTTTGAAGAAGACTTTGGATAACACATTTTTTTTTTTAATAGAGTCTCACTCTGTCGCCCAGGCGGGAGTGCAGTGGCACGCTCACGGCTGACTGCAGCCTCGACCTGCTGGGCTCAGGTGATCTTTCTGCTCCCTAAGAGCTGTAATTACAGGCGTGAGCCACCATGCCGGCTTGGAAAATCAATTACATAATTTAATGTCTTCCTTTAGAGAACGCCAGGATAATTAGAAGCAAAGCAATAATCAAAATCGTAAACAAAGAAAACGTTTTTGAGCTGAAAAAGCCCTAAGTATGCAAGCAAAAGGACTCACTCTTCATGATCTGTAAAATAGATGAATATATAACTTATACATAAAACATACTGAAACTATTTTATAGCTACAAAAAAAAAAAGACAACTTAGAAATATTCACTTGGAAAAAAATTCCATCACTAAGAAGAAACAAAGTCAAGATGATCTTTTGTGACTCTGTAGCATTGTATTTCACACACACACAGAGAATATTTACAGAGTTGTAAGAAGAAAAATATAGAAGCTATAAATTTTCAATTAAGGCAAGAAGAAAAACATTTTTAATATCCTAAGTCTTAAAGAAGGTTTTGTAATACCCTTCTTGGAAAAAAATAACCTAAAGATGTCCTTAATAATAATAATAAGATCGCAAGCTGGAATAAGTGTTGTATTAGAAAACAAATAGTATCAAGAAGTCATCTCAGTGGTGAATTTAGTCTAAATAAGTATCATTACAAACATAAATACAAATGATACAAAGTAAACAAAAAGAAACAATGTGAATTTTTATAAATAATTTAAGAATAATTATATAGCTTGTATTAGCAAAGTCTAGCATGATAGGAGACAAGAACAAAATGCAATAAATTTATCATGCTCCTTAAAATGAGAACAACTGATCAAATTATCTTAATAACTAAAAAAAGGGCCAAAGAATGTATCTCAATATCTAGTGATTCTCTAGAAGATTCTGAAAAGGATATATAACTTCCAAGTCATGAGAAAATTAAACAAACAAAATATCATTCAAAATCAGAAGATAAAAACTGCAAAGTATGGTAAAAATGTAAATTATATAATAATGTGACAATTTGAATTAATTAAGATAAACAAAATTAATGGTGGCTTTAAAAACACATGACTTTGCTTGCTTATCTAAAAAATCCATAAGTAGATCCTTTTGTGGTTCATGAGTGTGACGACTGGGTTTTCACGCTCATATGTGAGATGTGCCCCCCTGAAACCTTGTTAGGACATCGACATTGGCACATTAACCATCAGATGTGGGGGGAAAAATGGTGGTGGGATGAAATCCAGAAGCAGGTAATCTTGGCTGACTTCACAGTTCCACAGAGTCATTAGGGACCCAGGATCTGTCCAGCTTTAGGCACTGCTATCCTAGTGTGTGCTCATCCAACATGGAAGCTCCAGCTCAAACTATCATGTCTGGATTCTACCAATTAGAAAGGAGAAACATACACAATCCCTACCCCTCTATGGACACTCTCCAGAAGTTATACCTGTTACTTCAATCCCTTATCTATAACTTAGTCATATGCCAAACTTATCCCCCCCACACACACACCAAAAAAAAAAAAAGGCATAAAAAATGAATAAAGAACATTTAGGAAGGCCCTCTGGCCTTTGCTCAGCTAAAAACTTGTGTGCCACTTCTATTTTTAAATAATTTTAGTAGATCAAATTAAAGAGAAAAGTATGTAAAGATCAGTGCTGGACAACCAAACTATTTGGAAAAACAAATCAACCTGAATTTCCACTTTGCTTTTTACACCAAAATCAATTTTTAACCATAAAAAATGAAAAAAGATAAGTTCTAGAAGTAATGATGGATGAATATTTTTATCATCTTAGGCAGAAAGGGTTTTCTAAGAAATTCTAATTAAACAATTCAACATTGAAAAGAATAAACATATAATCTTTCAACAGCAAAAACAAAGTTAAAAACATGAAAAATACATGAAAATCTGGGAAAATATACCTAGATCCTATTGATAATAACTTTATTTCTATAACGTGCAAATAAATATTGCAAATAAACAAAAGAAAATATGTATACCTTAACAAAAAGTTAACATAAAGAAGTAATCTGAGAAATGGACACTATGTGGTAAATACAGGTTCAAAAAGAGGTTTTACTTCACTAAGAATCATTGTAATTAAAATAAAAATAATGAGATACTATTTTTCTCATATCACATTGTCAAATTTTCAAATACCAAGCCAATGCTGACAAAAACCTTAAAATGAAAAATCCCACTTAATATTGGTAGAAGTATAATTTGTCAATAAATTGAACATCTCAAAATTATTCAAGACCCATTGACCCAGCAAAGTCCCCTTCTAAGAATCCTACTAGGGAATATGTCTAGAGTATACATATCATACATCTATAAAGATGTATAAAATAAGAAAAGGATTGACAGTAGTGGGAAACTGCAGGGGACTGGGGGTGGGGAGGTGGGATTGGCAGTAGTGGAAATCTGCCTGGGGAAGGGGGATACACCTCATCAGCAAGGGTACCTGCATAATGAATATTTGTATATCTAACCCTGAATTGTATCCCACATCTTTAAAAAAAAAAATTTCAAAGTTAAAAAAAAAAGAAAAATCTATTTACTAACTAAACATTAAAAAAAGATGTATAAAATAGTGAAACATTTTTAAAAAGCCTAAGTGCCAAATAAGCAAGGTTTATTAAAATAACTTTCTAAGCCGTGCTTGGTGGCTCAGCCTGTAATCCCGCGCCTTTGGGAGGCTGAGGTGAGTGGATTGCCTGAGCCCGCGGGTTCGAGACCCTCCTGGGCAGCGAGACCTCATCTCTACAATAAATCAAAAAATCAGCCGGACATGGTAGCGCATGCCAGTAATTCTGGCCACTGGGAAGGCTGAGGCAGAATGATCGCCGGAGCCCAGCAGGCGAGGCTGCGGTGGCCGGGAGCGGCCACTGCACTCCAGTCTGGGCGACAGAGTGAGACTCCAATTCAAAAAAAAATAATAATAACTTTCTAGCCCCCAAAGGCATCCCTTTTAATTCATCCAAAAGTACTCTCTACTGTACTCTCTACTTCCTCTATAAGACTAATTGCATTGCATTATTTTGAATTTTATTTTACAAAAACATTGCTTATTTTGTATATGACTATGTATACCGTTGTACCTTCTAGTAAATGTAAACACTTTGAAAGTAGGACCATGTTGTCTTGTTCAACAGTGTATTTTCAAGAACCTTGCTTGGCTCGGTAAACCGTAAGAATGGAGAAAATGTTTGCCATAAATAGTATAACCCACTAAAAACAATAATGTAGAAGAATGATTTTGTTCATACAACAAAAAATTACCGTGTACCAACTATGTGCCAGATACTGAGCTAACCATTATGATTTGAAAGTGAAGAAGTTATTCTTATCTCTCACGAAGGTCACATTCAGTGTGAAAGACAGGAAAAAAAGTACAAAAACAAATACAGTTATACACTACATAATGACATTCCGGCCAACGACAGATCACATATACAACAGTGGTCCCTAGGATTATAATGCCATATTTTCACTGTACCTTTTCTTGATACATAAATACCATTGTGTTACAATTGCCTACAGTATTCAGTACAGTCACATGCTGCACAGGTTTATAGCCTGGCAGCAATGGGTTACACCATACAGCCTAGGTGTGTAGTCAGCTGTGCCATCTAGGTTTGTGTGAGTACTTGCTATAATATTCTCACAATGACAAAGTCACCTAATGATGCATTTCTCAGAATGTACCTTTGTCGTTAAGCATCACATAACTGTATATATACACATATATATAGTGTGGAAATGGCTATGCACACAATCAAGAAGAGAAATAGAAAATAACTGAGAGAGAACTGCCTTAGTTACACTGGTCAGAAAAGGCATCAACATGACAATATTTAAAATGATTTCCAATACATAAGAAGGCACACGTGCCTACAGTGGGCAGAAAAGCATTTTAAGCAGAGAGAAAAATATATATAAACAGGTTGAGGCAGGAAGATTTGAGTGTGTCTAAAAGAGCGACTTTGGTGCAGAGAGCAGCATAGCTGGAGGTTGGAGATATATGAGGAGACACATGATGAGGATCTGTGGAACCATCCAGACTTTGTACGGCATTTGGATTTATTACAGATATAATAAAAAGCCACTGAAGGTTTTAAAGTAAGGTTTAATTTATGTTCTAAGAGATGATAACTCTTGCTTATAATGTGAAAAATGGATTGTGAAATCAAGAGTCCAATCAAAGAAGTGTTGATATAGTCTGGGCGAAGGATTGGCCACGGCCAGGGTATTTGCCATGAAGACAGGAATGTGAAAGAGTCAAATATCTTTAGGGGGTAGAATCAGATGGAGTTGCTGATGGCTAAGATATAGGAATTATGGAAAATGGAAAATCAGGACTGATGTAAACTTTTGGATTGATCATCTGGTGGATAATGGTGTCATATACTAGGATAGGACAGATGGAGGAGGGATTGATTTGTGGAGGGGAAATCAGAAGTTCTATCTTGGACATTAAATTTGAGATGCTTGTACGACATCCAGATTGAGCTGTCAGGTAAGCAGAGCTGGATATGGTGGTCAGAAAAACTGTCTGGGTTGGAGGTATATACTTTGGAGTCTTGAGTCATAATGATATTTATGCATCCATAAAGAAGGACAAAATTATGAAATTTGCAGCAACTTGGACGGACTTAGAGTCTATAATACTCAATGATCTATCACAGAAACAAAGAACTGAGTACCACATGTTCTCACTCATAAGCAGACCCTGAACAATTATCATAATACTATAAGAAAGGGATTGGTAGTGGTGAGAAACTGCCAGGAGAGGGGAGGGGGCATGCTTCATCAATGAGGGTACCTGATCTCAAACCAGGTGAACTGAGGACCAAAGTGAGGTCCAAACTTAACCTGGACAATGACCATTTGTATACCTAGCCCTGAATTATACTCCACATCGTTAAAATAAACTTTTTTTTTAAAGTTGGGAATTAATGGGATCACGCAGGAAAAACAGTCAAAAGGAGAAGAGAAGAGAATCAAGGACTTAGACCAGAGGAATGCCAACACTTAAGGGGAGGAATAGGAGCTAGCTGGAAAAGGAAACTGATGGGAAAAGTCAGTGAATCTGGAAAGAAAAGAAATAATAGCCTGATAATAACCAAGAGAAGAGCGTTTCAAGAGGTGAATGGCCAACTCCACCTAATACAACTGAAAAGATAAGATGAGGACAGAGAAGTATACATTGCATGTGGCTATGTGAATTTCCAGTGATCCTGAGATGAGAAATTTCAGTACATTGAAGGGCTGGAGAGAAGCCAGACTGGAATAAAATGAAGGGAAAAAAAAAGTTAAAGAGGCAGGGTGGTGACTCGTGCTTGAAATTCCAGCACTTTGGAAGAACAAGGCTGGAGGATTGCTCGAGCCCAGGAATTTAAGATCAGCTTGGACAACATAGCAAGACTTCATGTCTATAAAAAATCAATCGTGTGCAGTGATGTGTACCTGTAGTCTCAGCTATTCAGGGCTGAGGCAGAAAGATTGCCTGAGCCCAGAAAGCTGAGGCTGCAGTGAGCTGTGAACTTGCCACTGCACTCCAGCCTGGGTGATAGAGTGAAACTCCAACTGCCAAGAAAAAAAAACAAGAAGTAAAAGAAGTAGAAACAATGTAGCTAACAGCTCTTGGGAAGTTTGGTTTGGCATGCAGGATAATAAAGCAATGAATGGATGGTACCTTCAGGGAGTCATGGAACCAAGAAAGCAGTGTGTTTATTGTTATTATTGTTTTAAAGATAGATAAATTAGAACATGATTGATTACAGAATTGATCCAGTAGAAGACAGGGAAACTGATAAAAGGAGGGAGGGAGGATAATCAGAGTGAAGTGTTTTTAAAGGTCAAAGTGCATTGGATGCAGAGAAGAAAGGCAGGAACTGCAATCTGCCAGGAGGAAGAAAATGTCCTCCGTAGTGCCAGAAGGGATGAAGGTGACAATAGCTGCAGATGAGAGCAGTTCTGTTTTTGTTTTTTGAGTTGGAGTCTCACTCTGTTGCCCAGACTGGAGTGCAGTGGCCGCTCCCGGCCACCGCAGCCTCGACCTGCTGGGATCCGGCGAGTCTTCCGCCTCAGCCTTCCGAGTAGCCGGAATTACAGGCGCATGCTACCATGCCCGGCTAATTTTTTTTTATTTTATTGTAGAGATGAGGTCTCGCCTGCCCAGGCGGGTCTCGAACCCGCCGGCTCAGGCAATCCACTCACCTCAGCCTCCCAAAGGCGCGGGATTACAAACTGAGCCACCGAGCCCAGCTGGTGAGAGCAGTTTTAGTTTGCATTAGGAATTCTTGAGTTATCATCTGAAGGTTTTACTTCACTGAAGTATGGGGCAAAGTCAACAGCTGAGTGAGGGCAAAAGAGAGAAGGGTTGGAGGTGGTTTGAGAACATATGAAATATTTCTGAGAAACATAAGAGGATTTGGGGGTCACAGCGGGTGCATGAGAAGTCTTTAGATCATCAAATGAAGGAAACAGTTCAGTTTGTCTGTAGTAGCATGCAGCTGCTCAGACACAAGTGAGGCGGAAATGAGGGTTGAGGTTGTGCTAGACCTGTAATGAGGCTAAGGCTGAGGGGTGGTTGAGAGCACTTCTAAGGGAGTCATTATAATGATGGGTCTCAGAGTATCTAATGATATACATACAAGCAAGAAATACAAGAAAATTCCACAAAATCTGTAAAGGGGGATATTTCTGAGAGGGGAGAAAACAAGTGATTTTCATTTTCATCTTTATTCTCTAAAGTTTCTATAATAAATATATTTTAGCCCTAAGTACAGTTATCTTTTTTAAAAAACAACGGGAAGTATGAAAGCAGTTATGTACTAGTTTAAGAAAAACCTGTTAATGTGGAGACAAACTGAGCATCCGTTGCAATAGGTTGCTCAATTGGAACTCATTGATCAAGCTAAACTAAATATTTTAAACATAAAATATGTCTATAAAATATTTTAATAAAATAATATGTAAAATATATAAATATATTAAATCTTTAAGTTCATGTGATATTTTGAAAAATAAAAACCACATTCAGCATATGTGTATGTTGCTGGGTTCATTATTCTGATATTAGATAAATAAAGGTACAGAGTCAAGCACTTATTGTGCCTCTCATTTATGAATTATGCTTCAAGTTAACCAAATAGATGTGAGGGAAAGTTCTCTCCCTATAGAACATAGAATTCCAACTAATTCAGAAGGAATGATTGATTTAGAATGACATCATTTTGAAGTCCCCAGTGAAACAATGGATCTGGGCAATAATCATAAATGGTGATTGATGGGAAATTTGATAATGGGTAGGTGATGACACCTAAGCCATGGGTCAATCTTAGCATCACTAAAGTAGGACAAACCGACATCACGTGCCTGTTGATGAGATGCATTAGCAACTACCCAACACTTCCCATGAACGATTCTTGCCCTCTACAAAAAAAGAAAAAAGACCTAAATTTAATCATGTTTCTAAAGTTACTACCAGTTAACAAGCAATATGTGGCGTAGAGAACCCAGGTAACCAATACCACAGGATGCAATCCAGTCCAGGATGTGGGAAATTCAACAGGAAGAAAATGACTCATCTCTTCAATAAATAGTTTTAAAAGAAGAAGGAGAGAAAAGTGATTGAGGTTCAAGAGATATATCAATCAAATTCAACAAAGGAACTTGTCTGGGTTCTTATTTGAACAAATGTACTATTTTAAAAAATTTTCGAGACAAGGACATTCGAACATGGACTGAAATCATATTTAAAATAATAATTTTGTTAGGTATGATAATAGTATTGTGGTTATACAGGGGGGACCCCAGAATTATCTTTTGAAGGGCAAGTCCCTTGTAATACACTTAGAATTGGTTCCTCCCAATCAAATGGTCAACCAAAGTTTTTATCTGGAAGTTTTGAGAAGGTTGCATCACGATTCACAGGAGAAACATCCTGAGGGCAACCTTCTTTCGGGTCCCCTCCTGCTAGGGGAGCTTTTCTGTCTTAATAAACTCATACTTTCTAAAAAGAAAAAAGAAAGAAAGAAAGAATCAAGAAAAGAAAGAAAGAAAGGAAGAAACATCCTGAGTTGTGACAAACAGGTGACTGGTTCTTCTGCCATGACAACACACCTACCCACACTAAGCTGAATGTGCAGCAGTTTTTGACCAAAAACATGGCATAACTCCAGTGTCCCCCCCCTCCCTATTCATCCAATCTCGCCCTGAGTCACTTTTTTTGTTTCCCCAATGAATGAAGTCCTCAAAGGGAAACGTTTTCCTGATGTGGAAGAGATGAAGCCAGAAAAAAAAAGCAGAAGCACTTAAAGGCATCAAAACTAATGAGTTCAAAAACTGTTTTAAACAGTGAAAAAGTGTCTCAATATGTGGATTGCATCAAACAGAGAGTACTTTGAAGATGATTGAAGTTTAAACATGTAAGAACAAATACACAATTTTTTTATAAGTAATTCCTGGGTTTTTTGGTGGGGTTCCCCTTCATATGTTTTTTTTTTTTTTTTTTTGAGTGGGAGTCTGTCACCCAGGCTGGAGTACAGTGGAGTGTTCATGGCCACCTCAGCCTCGAACTGCAGGCCTCAGGTGATCCTTCAGCCTTCCAAGTAACTGGAACTATAGGTATGCACCACCACACCTGGATAATTTTTTGATTTATTGTAGAGATGAGCTCTAGCCAAGTTGCCGGGACTGGTCTCGACCCTGCAGGCTCAGACAGTCCTCTCACCTCAGCCTCCCAAAGTTCTGGGATTACAGGCATGAGCCACCGTGCCTGGCCTTCATATTGTCTTAAAGCTCTTATCTGTTAGAGATTCATACTGACATATTTACAAATAAAATTATTGTGACTAAGATTGGGGACTAACTAAACACTACTGGTAAAACGTTGCTAATTATTGGGACTGAGTGATGGTACCATCAAGTTTCATTAATAAAAAATTCAAAACAAAGTTGAACTGAAAAAGACAATGTGCCTTCAAAATCTAAGAGAATCTTGAGACCTGAGGCTCATACAGCTCTTTCAGTACCTTAAATCATCTGCAATTTTATATTGCACAAGAGTGATACAAATAGCAATGTGTGTTGATATTCTGTTGGACTGACATTTGCTTGTTTTCAGTGTCAGTTCCAGAACCTATGATAACTTGAGCCATTCAACAACCTGTGAAGAGTTTCTTGCATTTGGCAGAGAACAAAACAGGTTGCTAAACTCACTAAAGTGCCATCCCATCGCGCTCTTTAAGCTGGTGAATAATTATGATGGGGTTAAAATTCCCAGTAAATTACCTTCTAGCCTGCATTTTAACCGACTGACACAGAGATTCCTTTAAAGCAGAAGAACAAGGAAACTTAAGTAGTAGCTGTGTGCAGTCAAATGCACAAATATTTACCTAGCTTTCTCCACCAATGCACAGAGTTTTAATACATAGGCTGAGAGCATAAAATGCAGATTCTGGCATTGTATGTGCGGCTGAGACATGGCAATTTAGCAGCTGTTATAGGGTGCTTAAACCATCTAAGAATTTCATTACAGAGAAATTTAAATAGGAGAAGTATCCAGCTGTCGGGAATACATCCATTTTTCTCTTCTCTCTTCCCCTCGCCCTGAGGCCTTTGGGACCTGGGCTTCTTTCAGAATCTTTGCGTCTTTCTTACAGTGATCAACACCTGCAGGCTTTTCTGTGTCCAGGTCCTGCCCTGCACTGGTCAAACCCTACCCCTACTCCTACTACCACCAACTCTGCCACTACACACACACACACACACACACACACACACACACACACACACACACACACATAAACATGTTATATATGCAAATGCTTGGGCCCTCGCCCAGACCTACAGAATCAGAACTCTGGGGTGGAGCCTAGCACTCCAGGTTGTAACCAACCCTCCAGGTGATTCAGATGCACACTGAAGTTTTCGAAAAGTAGAAGAGATTCATGCCCTCAAAGAAAGGTCAGATTTGGGGGAACACTGAGGCTTCTTTTAATCCATAAAAACCTAGGATGGGGAGAGTATAAGACTTTTTCATTTTACACAAAAGGGAAAGAGAATAATTTTAAAAATTAAAAGCTGTATAGTTGATGTGAATTAACTATAGAAAACAGTAGGGAGAAATAGGTCAGATAATACAAAATAAGTGTTAAGTGACCGGTATTGTTTCAACACACTCACTCATTTCCCAAATTGAGTCTCATAACATTGATTTGCATTTAATCCATTTGCCAACAAGCGTTCATGAGACACCTTTGACATACGTTTCTTCAAAATATACCAACCAATGGAGATGTCCAGATAAAGAGTACTGGAGGAATTTTCTGGAGGATTTACACTCTTAAGATCATAACGTGAGTAATGTGCACATGAATAAATGATAGCATAGTCAACTGAAAAGAACATTTAGAAAACACAATTCTGGCAGTCTTCTTTCCTCTGCTTCTTACTATCTAGAGTAAAGAATAATAAAAGTTTATTTTTAGAGAAATAAATATGAAAAATATGTTCAAAGACTATGAATTTCTATTCTACATCTCAGTTCAAATGTGAAGTAAATTATTAAATTTGGATTTAAAACCAGGTAGACCGCATATAACACTATTTTCTAGATCCTATTGAGCAGGACACCCATGGGTTCCACTTCTTTGGAATATCTCTGAGGAAATCATTTCTAGAATAAGGATTCTGAAGTACAAAAGTGTGGGTAACGTTTCTAATTTCCCAGAACACATATGATTTCTCATAATTAAAATGCCCAACGTTATTCTTTTACTTTGATTTTTATTAGGTTATAAAACATGATAATTATTCATGTTAAAAAGAATTATTTTCACATTTTAAGCTATCACCATATTTCAAACTCTTTTCAGATTATTTTAATTATGGTGAGACTGTGGAGTATTTATAAATGTAGACTAAAGTCACCCAGATGATAATATTTCAAATACTCACTGTATTCTTTTTAATTAATAAAACCAGAAGCCATCTTTTGCAGAAATAACTGCCTTAAGCTTCATAAAAGTTTTTAGTTGGAAAGCAGCAAAGTTCAACATTTTTAAGTAGGCTATTTTATTATAAATGTCTATAGTGGCCGGGCTCGGTGGCTCAGCCTGTAATCTCAGCACTTTGGAAGGTCGAGGCGAGTGGATTGCCTGAACCTGTGGGTTCAAGACCAGCCCGGGCAACTTGGCGAAACCTCGTCTCTACAATAAATTTTTAAAAAATTAACCGGGTGCTGTAGCACGTGCCTTTAGTTCTGGCTACTTGGAAGGCTGAGCCCAGCAGGTCGACGCTGGGGTAACTGTGAGTGTGCCACTGCACTCCAACTTGGGCGACAGGGTGAGACTCCAACTCAAAAAAAATATATATATATATATGAAAATGTCTATGGTGACCAAGAAGTCAGAAAAGCAACCCATGGAGGAGATTCAAAACATACTGAAGGAAACACCCCCTCTTAAATTTTTACAGAATACACAAGATTCTTATTTTCCTCTCTATTTTGTCATTTTACAAAAGACCCTTATTATGATGATGATTATCTAAATAGAGTTGAATTTATTTTGTAGACATAAATAAATACAAACCAAATGAGAAAGTCTGTTTGTAAATTCAGTCCCTTGTTTCCAAATAAATTATAATTTAGTGCACAGCTGAAAACTTGGTATAATTCGGATCCAGAATAGGGAACCTACCACTATGGAAATTTAGGCTCTGCAACCAGAGGAGGCTGAATATAATTCCACTTGCATGAAGTCCTACACACATAAAGACAAGCTGAGAGGACATGTTAAGAAGCAAACTGGGGCTAATAGCTGCTGGACAGAGACTAGCCCACAAAGGTTTGAGAGCAGCCTGGCACAAGCAGATGTTTTGCAGGAGCCCAGAGTAACATGCATGAGCAAAGCCAGCCAGCTCTAGTGCAAGAGACAGGAGGGAGACTGGGAATCAGAGAGTGCATGCTTAGCCTAAAGGCACTCAAGCACATACTGTATTTCAAAATCACTCAGTGTACCAAACAAAACTAATCCACCAGAAACATGGCCCAGAGGCCTGCCTGTTTGGGCTCCGTGCCCAATCTGATATTCAGCTAGTATGAAATAGTTTGGTCATACTAATTGGTCAGTTACCGATTTCATCAGGAGCCCAGGACAACTAGTTATTAAATATGCACTTTGAACATTTCACCACTCCAAAATAAGAGCGTTGGGGTGTCCCACCCCATACTGGTGTTTGCCAAGAATGAATGGTTTGGGATGTGGTTTTCTTCCCAGTCTAGTCACAGGATAACTTGTGTCAAGCTTTATCTGAGTTGGGAAGTCATGAGGACTTAAAAGAAGGAATCAAGCCCGGTTCGGTGGCTCAGCCTGTAATCTCTCACTTTGGGAGGCTGAGGTGAGTGGATTGCCTGAGCCCACGGATTCGAGACCCGCCTGGACAACTTGGTGAGACGTCATCCCTACAATAAATCAAAAATTAGCTGGGCATGGTGGCGTGCGCCTGTAGTTCCAGCTACTTGGAAGGCTGAGGCGGAAGGATCGCCGGAGCCCAGCAGGCAAGGCTGCGGTGGCTGAGAGCAGCCACTGCACTCCAGTCTGGGCGACAGAGTGAGACTCCAACTCAAAAAAAAAAAAAAAAAGAAGGAATCAAAGAAAAGTTACCCCTGATGAGAAGAGGGTACTTTTCCCTTGACAAGGGAGACCTCCAAGGAAACTGTGAATCTCGAAAACACACCTCCATGTAAGTCACCTAGGTAGGCTGGAGGGAGTATCAACGGGATCCTTCATCACAAAAGGGATAAGTCAACACAGCAGTTGGAAGCACTCAGGAAGCACCAGGGGAGGGAGGCCCTTGTAGAGCAGAGGATAAGGGAGGATGTTAATGATGTGAGAGCTACTCCTACAGCCCAGTCAAAAAGTCATGGTATTAGAGACTTCCAGGATATTTCTGGGTGTGCTCAGAGCACAGACATTGTCTTTCCCACTTCATGTGGTAACTCGCCCCTACAGTCTTCCAGAGTAACATCTACTTATATATATATTTTTTTAATGGGAAGGTATTTAATGTACCTTTTTTAACCATTGGATTTTTTCACACCAGGGAAACCTATTTCTACTATGATAAAGTAAGAGATTCTATTTTTTTTTTTAAAAAAACTTCAAATATTTTCACTTGCCATGTGAGTATAGTGTATTATTTACTAAAAATGGCTAAATAATATGCGACAGCTTTGGGGTGTTTGTTTTTTGTTTTTTTGGTTTTGTTTTGTTTTGTTTTGTTTTTGTTTTGGAGTTGGGGTCTCCTAGGCTGGAGTTTAGTGGCACAATCATGGTTCACCACAGCCTCAACCTTCCGGGCTTAGGTGATCCTTCCACCTTAGTCTCCCAAGTAGCTGGGACTACAGGCATGCACCACCATGTCTGGCTAATTTTTTGTAGAGAAAAAGTCCTGCTATGTTGCCTAGGCTGATCTCGAACTCCTATGCTCAAACAATCCTCTGGCCTTGACCTCCCAAAATGCTGGGATTACAAGCATGAGCCAATGCACATGGCCTAGAGACAGTTTTTTGAGTTTTTCTTTGTTTTTTTGTTTTTTGGTTTTTTTGAGTTGGAGTCTCACTCTGTCGTCCAGGCTGGAGTGCAGTGGCACGTTCACAGCCACAGCAGCCTTGACCTGCTGGGCTTAGGTGATCCTTCCACCTCAGCCTTCCAAGTAGCTGGAACTACAGATGCATGCCATGGCCAGCTAATTTTTGTGATTTATTGTAGAAACGAGGTCTCGCCAAACTGCCTGGGCTGGTTTTGAACCCCTGGGCTCAGACAATCCTCTAGCCTTGGCCTCCCAAAGTGCTGGGATTACAGGCTGAGCCACTGCGCCCGGCCAAGACAGTTTTAAAATGTTAGAAATCTAATAAATTTTGGAGTTTCTGTAAATAGAACCCTTACTGTCAGTAAATTTGATATAAATTTTTTTCCAGACATATAGCTTTTTAAAAATTCAGGGTGTATATGTGCAGGTTTGTTACACAGGTATATTGTGTAATGATGAGATTTGAGCTTCAATTAAACCATTGCCCGAATAGCGAGTATGATACCTAATACATAGTTTTTCAACCCTCATCCCACTTTCTTCCTCTCCTTTTAGGAGTCCCCATTATCTGTGGTTCTCATCTTTATGTCCATGTGTATCCAGTGTTTAGCTCCCACTGACTTTAAGTGAGGACATGCAGTATTTGGTTTTCTGCTTCTGTGTTAATTCACTTAAAAATAATGTCTCCAGTTGCATCCACATTGCTGTAAATGACATGATTACGCTCTTTTTTATGGTTGAATAGTATTCCATAGTGTATATCTACCATATATCTTTAAAAGGTCCACTGTTGATGGTCATGGTCACTCAGGTTGATTCCATGTCTTTGCTATTGTGAATAGTGCTGCAACAAATGTATGAGTGCAGGTGTTATTTTAACAAAACAATTTGTGCTTCTTTGTGTATATACTCAGTAATGGGTTTGCTAGGATGAGTGGTAATTCTATTTTTACTGTTTTGAGAACTTGCCCAACTGCTCTCCACGGCAACTGAACTAGTTTACGTTCCCACCAATGGTGGATAAATGTTCCCTTTCTTCCACAACTTTGCCAACACGTTATTGTTTGACTTTTTAACAAAAGCCATTCTGGCTGGAGTGAGATGATATCTCATTGTGGTTTTAATTTGCATCTCTCTGATTGTTAGTGATGTTGATTCATATTTCATGTTTGTTGACTGCTTGTATGTCTTCTTTTGAGAAGTGTCTGTTCATGTCCTTTTCCCATTTTTTAATGGGATTATGTTTCTCGTTTTTTTTTCTTATCGATTCATTTAAGTCCCTTTAGATTCTGGATATTATCCTTTGTTGAAAGCATAGTCTGCAAATATTTTCTCCCACTTTGTAGGTTATCTGTTTATTCTATTGAGAGTTTATTTTGCTGTGCAGAAGCTCTTTCATTTAAACAAGTCCCACTTATCAATTTTCATTTTTGCTGTATTTATTTATGAGGACTTGGTCATTAGCTCATCACCTAGGCCTATATCCAGAAGTGTTTCCTAGGTTTTTTCTAGGATTTTTATAGTTTGAGGCCTTACACTTAAGCCTTTAATTCATCATGAGTTGATTTTTGTATATCATGAAAGGCAGGGGTCCAGCTACGTTCTTCTGCATATGGTTATCCAGTTTTCCCAGCACCATTTATTGACTAAGGTGCCCTTTCCTCGTTGTTTAATTGTGTTAGTTTTGTTGAAGATCAATTGGTTGTAGGTGCACAGCTTTATTTCTGGATTCTCTATTCTATTCCATTAATCTATGTGTCTATTTTTTACCTGTACCATGCAGTTTTAATTACTATAGTCATGTAGTCAAATTTGAAGTGAAGTAATGTGCTGCCTCTGGCTTTGTTCTTGTGATTGGGATTGCTTTGGCTATCCAGAGTTTTTGTCTGTTTGTTTTTTTTTTTTTTTTTTTTTTAATTCCATAGGAATATTAGAATTGTTTTTTCTAATTCTGTGAAAAGTGATATTGGTAGTTTGAGAGGAATTGTGTTGAATCTGTAGACTGCTTTGGGCAGTATGGACATTTAAATGACATTGATTCTTTTCTTCTTTTCTTTTTTTTTTTTTTGAGTTGTAGTCTCACTCGGTCGCCCAGACTGGAGTGCAGTGGCCGCTCCCAGCCACCGCAGCCTCGCCTGCTGGGCTCCGGTGATCCTTCCGCCTCAGCCTTCTGAGTAGCCGGAATTACAGGCATGCGCTACCACGACTAGCTGATTGTTTGATTTACTGTAGAGATGAGGTCTCGCTGCCCAGGCGGGTCTCGAACCCGCAGGCTCAGGCAATCCACTCACCTTGGCCTCCCAAAGGCGCGGGATTACAGGCTGAGCCACCGAGCCCGGTGACATTGATTCTTATAATCCATGAGAATGGAATGTTTTCCATTTGTTTGTGTCATCTTTGACTTCTTTCAGCAGTGTCCCGTCGTCCTCGATGACAGAGCTCGTTCACCTCCTTCGTTAGACATATTCCCCGATGTTTTATTTTTTGTGGCTACTGAAAATGGGGTTGTGTTCTTGATTTTATTCTCAGCTTGAACACTGTCAGTATATAAAAATACTATTGATTTTTGAACTTTGATTTTTGGATCCTGAGACTTTATTGAGGTCATGTATCAGGTCGAGGAGTCTTTTGGTGGAATCTTTAGGTTTTCTAGATATCGAATTATATCATCCGTGAAGAGAAATAATTTAACTTCATCATTTTCTATTTGGATATATTTTATTTCTTTCTCTTGCCTGATTGTCATGGCTAGGATTTCCAGTTCTATGTTGAATAGGAGAGGTGAGAGTAGACATCCTTGTCTTGTTCCAGTTCTTAGTGGGAATGCTTCCAACTTCCCCCATTCAGTGTGATGTTGACTGTGTGTTTGTCATAGATGGCTCTTGTTATTTTGAGGTATGTTTTTTCAATGACTGATGGTTGAGGGTTTTATCTTGAAGGACTATTGGATTTTATCAAATGATTTTTCTGTGTCTATTGGGATAATCATTGTTTTTAGTTCTGCGTATGTGGTAGAGCATGTTTCTTGATTTGCAAGTGTGGAGCCAGCCTTGCATCCCAGGAATAAAGCCAACTTGACCATAGTCAATGATCTTTTGTCACGTGCTGTTAAATGGGTTTGCTACTTACTATCTGATGAGGATTATTTGCATCTATGTTCATCAGGGATATTGACTCTCAGTTTTCTTTCCTCTGTCTTTGCCAGATTCTGATATCAAGATGATATTGGCTTTGTAGAATGAGTTAGGGTGGAATCCCTCCTCCCTGACTTTCTAGAATAGTTTCCATGGGATTGATATCAACCGTTTTTTGCATGTATGGTAGAATTCAACGGTGAAACCGTCTGAACCAGGGCTTTTTTTGGTTTATAGGTTTGTTTGTTTTTTAATTACTGATTTAATTTCATGACTTATTATGGGTCTGTTCAGCGTTTCAATTTCTTCCTGTTTCAGTCTGAGGAGGTTGTGTGTTTCTAGGAACTTATCCACTTCCTCTAGATTGCCTAGTTTATGCACATATAGATGCTTGGAGTAGTCTCTAAGGATCTTTTGTATTTCGTGGGATCAGTTGTAATGTTGCCTTTGATTGTACTTTGGATTCTCATTCTTTTTCTCTTTCTCTCTGTCCTTCTCTCTCTCTCTCATTAATCTGGGCTAGTAGTTGATCAATCTTGTTTATCCTCTCAAAGAATCCATTTGGTGTTTCTTTGATTGTTTTTATTGTTTTGGGGGGGGCTTCAATTTCATTTAGTTTTGCTTTGATTTGTGTTATTTCTTTTCTTCTGCTAACTTTGGGTTTAATTTGTTCTTCTTGTTCTAGTTCCTTTAGACATGAGGTTAGATTGTTTATTTGAGATCTAGCCTCTTGATGTGGATGTTTAGTGCCATAAATGTTCCTTATAATGCTGCTTTTGTGGCATCACAGGGTTTGGGTATGTTGTATCTTTATTTTCATTTGTTTCTAAGAATTTTTGAATTTCTGTCTTGCTTTCATTGTTTACCCAAAAGTCATTCAGAAGCACTGAGCCACAGCCACAGTGTTCAGGTGGGGGCTGGATGGCTGTGTGATGCACCAGGGGCCTACCGGAAGCAAGGAAGCCCTGCCTGACAGAAAGCCTCAGAGGTAGGGAGGTGTGTAAAGGCACCTCACCTTTTCGTTTCCTCTCTGGCCCACATGTGGACAGAGGCAGTGGTAGTGGATCTGTGGGGGCCATCAGCAGCCTCTGGAAGCTATCAGCCTCCAGAAGTCATGGCTACAGCATTCAGGTGGGGGTGAAGAGGGCTCGGTAGGGCCCTGTCTCGCAAGCAGGTGAGCCCTGTTTGGTGGGGAGCAGCAGAGGTGACGGGAGGGTGAGGGGGGTTTAAGGCAAAGACACCTCCAGAACCTCATAGTCAGAAGACAGCTGCCAACAGCTGGAGGTCACATACTCCTCCAAGATGTTTCAATAGGCCGGAATTATTAACTAGCTCTGCTGCTCCCAACTACCCTAGGCCCCTTTCATTCCTTCTACTCCATGCAAGCAGATTAGTAAGAGCAGGAAGAGAGGTTGCTTGTCAGGAGCCATCAGTGGACAGCCGAGAGCCTTTGAATTCCCATGAAGGAACAGAGAAAGGGGAGCACTCACAGACACTGGGGGGACCAGGAATAAGAGGATGCATCTGGATCCATAGTGAGGCACCTGCTTAAGGCCAGGGGCGACAAGTACTTAGATGGCAGAAGGGGGCCAGAATGGGAAGCAAGTCCTCCTGCCATTCGGTGTTACAAGAGAGTTTGAGTCTCCAGTGACCCAGGTGGACACTGCAGAAGGCAGCTGGGCTAGTGCTGTCTTGTTGTACCCCAAACAAGAGGGTCATCTACAGGATGGGAGTCCCCAGCAACAGGAAACTGCAGGTGTATTACTGGTGGCAATAGATGGGGTGGGATTCAAATATGCTGAGCTAGAGCTGACCTCCTGTGTCAGAGAAATGGGCAGAAACTAGGGAGGAGCCCCTTCCTGATCCTGAATGACCCATGTGAAACCCACATGTGTACCCCAAGAGGGAACAGTCTGGGATTGCCACCATCAGTGGGCATCCTCGCTCGGTCCATCTCAGCCTAAAAAGCAACAGCCAAGAGAAAGCTGATGCACACCAGGGATGAGAGCTTCTTCCCTTTCCATCTCCCCTCCCCACTCAAGGAGAAAAATACCCCCAGAGAGGAGTTAAAGGGTGGAAAAGCAGGTCATGTTTTCTCCCTACTCTATGGAAAAGTATGGTCAAGGCTCAGCAGATGGGGGAGGAGATGGGGGGGTCACATTGGATCTGAAGTGGATTTTTTTTAAAACTTGACTGCTCCTTTCTTTAAAACACAGAAGATATTAAAAATTATGGAATTCTGTAGGGACAAGGCAGAATCCTCCTACACCACCCCCCAAGTGAATAAATGTTTGCAGAGCTAAAATTGGAAGAAGTGTCCTTCTGCAGTGAGGGAGGTGGCCCTGGGGTCAGGGACACACAGCGATAAACCAGAAGCATCTAGGAAGTGACCCCAG
Source organism: Carlito syrichta (assembly GCF_000164805.1). NCBI lineage: Eukaryota > Metazoa > Chordata > Mammalia > Primates > Tarsiidae > Carlito > Carlito syrichta. The sequence continues at coordinate 237,658 of NW_007232069.1, forward strand.
CAAAGGGTTTACATCCTAGAACATTCTTTCCTTGGTCTTCAGGAAAAGTGAAATCCAGCTGAGTGGTTTAAATTCTTTCTCTGATAGTTTCCCAAAAGCTTTCATAAAATCCAGTGCAGCTTCATATCAAATTTTAAATAAAACTGGGTCATAAAGTAAAAAAGAGAGGGGAATCTCCCAGCGTTCAACCCTGTACCCCATTCTGTCCTCATCTGTAGGACTTTGCAGAAGTGGCAACATTGCATCAGGTCACCCACTAGAAGGGCAGTGACTAGGTATCTGATCTAACTCAGTGTTATGGACTGAATGGTTGTGTCTCCCCCAGAATCATATTTTGAAATCCTAACCCCCAGTGTGATGGTGTTTGGAGGTAGGGCCTTTAGAGAGGTGACTGGCCACAAGACAAGTGACCTTATAAAAGAGACCCCCCAGAGAGCTCTCTCCCCTCCCTCTAAGTGAGGATACAACAAGACTGCTGTCTGCAACTCAAAAGAGAGCCCTCACCAGAACTTGATCATGCTGGCACCCTGATGTCAGACTTCCAGCTTTCAGGACTGTGAGAAATAAATTTCTGTTGTTTATAAGCCACCCAGTCTTTGTGATACTCTGCTGTAGCAACCCAAACTGACTAGGACACTCAGAAAAGGCTGGCGAGGAAAAGGCAGCCTGGAAATCAAGTAGTCATTAAGAGGACTTTGCAAGAGTAGACATGAGGAAACTCCCCGCCCCAGTGGATATACTTGCAAACTTCTTGTACCAAGATCCACAGCAAAAATACACTTTAAACCATGACCCTATACACAGGTACATGCATAACTGATTAAAGCTTCATAAAATAATATTTACTAATGTATAATATGTATTTACTCGTGTGTAATGCACGAGTAAATGCACTGATATTATTTTATTTATTTATTTATTTTTATTTATGTTTTAAGGCTAGCTGCAACCCATACACACTGGACCTTTGTAGTCTTCAATCAACAGCGTAAACAATTCTCGTTAGAGGGAGAGGACCCTTCAAGGTACGGCAAACTCGAGTTGCACAAGCATGGACAACGTTGTTTCTGCTCTCTAAGACATGTCTCCACAGCCCCTTCTTTCCCATCAGACTGGAATCCTATATTCCTGATTATCTACTTTCCAGGCAAGGTCTCTTCTCTGGAATTCATGCTTCTCTCCTGACTCTCTCATCTAATCAGCCTCGATGCCTTTCTAGTTCTAGTTCTACCCATTGCATGTGGATTGGGCTGTTCAACAATATCTCCATTAATTAGATACTTTTTAAACCCTTTCATACCCAGCACGTACAGATTGTCCCCAGGGCCTTCTTAACAAGTGTGGCTAAATAACAGTAAGTAACATCAATATAATATATACTGCTGTTGGCTCTATCCATCTAGATCTCTCTATCTGTAATCCTTATGAACCACCTGATAAATAAGGAAACAGGCCCAGAAAGGTTGAGTAAGATCATATAACTGATCAGCGGCAGACTTGAGCTTTGAATACAAGGGTTCTTGGAAAGCTAGCAGATCATGGAGAAGCACAGACATGAAGGATAAGTATGACCTTCTAATGGGGGGGGTGTCATGAGACACAGCATTGTTAGGTCTCACACACAGCCTCTGTAGGGTTTAAACCACTGGCAAAATAATCTCTCTCGAGATCAAAGAGTTCAAACCAAGAAACTTCTTGCTTCTCAAAATGACACACATCTGCCCATGGAGCTGCTGGACTTTTTGCCAACCTTGAGGAATGAGAGACCTTTGTGAGGCTCTCATTTCTAGGAATGAGAGCAGAGGAGAGACTGGAAGTGTCTGACATTACTGGATGGCCCATTCTCTAGACAAGAGGGGACACTAATAAGTGCCTGAATGCCTGTCCAAAGATCTCTGTCACAATTCCTCCTTTGTAAGTTAAATCATGAAACCATTTTATTCCACAAAGCTGAGAAGGAAAACACATGTAATGATAGCATATGGATTTGTTCATTACCTCCTACCATTTTCACTTGCTTCAAGAATTTTACGTCTGGGGTCAGCAGAGCCGAGGTGAACCTTTCTCAAGGGCAGGGCTCTCATAAATTACATTCTCTTGGGTCCCGGGGATTTTGGTCCTCAGGTTTACCAGATTAAGGTGAGAGGAGTAGGGACACACAAATCATGTATGAATAACAATACTAGGTCATTCATTTCTGATGAGTGATATTCTGTTCCAGTCCACCAGGGGGCACCATTCACATAGATTTCAATATCAATGACATTCACAGGGACTATAGTAGCGGTCCAGACAAATACTTTCATGCTTGTGAATACAAGTATCTAAAAGGTCAGATACCTGAGAAAACAAATTAATCAAGTACATAAAATTGAACCAATGTTCATATAGTCACTGGGTGTCCAGGGAATTGGAAGGAAAGGTAGAAACTGGCCCTTATGTCACTTGTTCCTTCTAGATAGATCATGTCTGCTACATTTTCTTTTTCTTTTTTTTTTTTTTTTTTTGAGTTGGAGTCTCACTCTGTCATCCAGACTGGAGTGCAGTGGCCACTCCCAGCCACCGCAGCCTCGATGTGCTGGGCTCCGGCAATCCTTCCGCCTCAGTCTTCTGAGTAGCTGGAACTACAGGCGCATGCTACCACACCCGGCTGATTTTTTTGACTTATTGTAGAGATGAGGTCTTGCCAAGTTGCCCAGGCGGGGCTCGAACCCACGGGCTCAGGCAATCCACTCACCTCAACCTCCCAAGGCTGTCAGCTACATTTCTGCCCATTATATAATGTTTCCATTCTAACCATCTATCTGTGATGGACATATTAAATGGACATATTCTCTTTAGACATGTTAGTTTTTTTTTTCTTTTCTTTTTTTTTTGAGTTGAGATCTCACTCTGTTGTCACCCAAGTTGAAGTGCAGTGGCACACTTACGGCCACCACAGTCTTGACCTACTGGGCTCAGGTGATTCTTCCACCTCAGTCTTCCAAGTAGCTGGAACTACAGGTGCGCGCCACTATGCCCAGCTAATTTTTTTATTTATTGTAGAGATGAGGTCTTGTCAAGTTGCCCAGGCTGGTCTCCAACCCCGAAGCGCAGGCAACCCTCTCACCTCCTCCTCCCAAAGTGCTGGGATTACAGTCGTGAGCCACCATGCCCGACTGAGATGGCTTAGTTTTCTAATTAGTGGAGTAATTCTCAACCCTTTTCTGCTAAGTGACTTTGCAGATATCTGATTTGACTCCCATTAATGTCGATTTTCATGTCAAATTCAGCTCTCAAAGTTCACCTCAATGCAGTTGTGATTCTCACAGTGTGGCCCCTGGGCCCCAGTGTCACTTGGGAGCTTGTTAGAAAATTATTTTACCCCAACCAAGACCTGCTGAGTCATAAACTTTAGGCATGGAGCCAGCAATCTGAGTTTTCACCAGCTTTAAGGGGATTCTAACACGTACTAAAGTTTGAGAACCACTGCCTTCATGTGCAGTTTTCAACCCAGCTGACACTAGAAACAACCATGGAACTTTTAAAAAATATAGGTTCCCTTCTTCTTTCAGAGCCACTGGGGAAGTGAGAAAAACGTTGGTATCAAATGGATCTCGGTTTGAATTCTCGTTTCATCACTCGCCAGCTGTGTACCTTGTTGAGACTTCATCTTCTTGTCTGTAAAGTGAAAGTTGTAAGACCTTTTCTTGTTGGAATGAGTTGGAGAGAAGGTATGGCAGATGCCATAGAGATAGACACATAGTAGGTCTTCCCTGCCCTCCACCACAGCTGAAATCCCATCCACCCAGCCTGTGGGGGTGCAGTTCTCAAGACAAGAATCACAAGACAAGAATGATTTGCTAGAACCCACTTTCTGAAATAAACTAATGTTTTCACAGCTGTTATTGAGGTTTTGCCATGAATCAGTGGAAACAACACAGTCCTGAGATCTGACAGGACTATCTCAAATTCTAGGTCGATGAGTGAGAGTTCCTGAGAAGCCATGTTGACCAACTGAGAGCATTATAATCATTGAAGTAGCTCTTGGGAGCCAAGTCAGATTCTTGCTGACACCAGGGATGCAAAAAATGAAAATGGTTGCCTAGAAAATGAGAAGCAGCTTCCCAAGTTATCTGCCACATACAGGTTTCTTTTTCCTTAATTATCCAGGAAATTGTTTTCGTTGCTCTACTTGCCTTTACCAGGAGACACCTGGCCAGAAGAGCGCGGAATAAAAGCGTCCCTGGGGGCTGCCTGCCGAGTGAAGCTTCAGACTGCCCAGCCGGTGCAGTAGTTCCTCAGCTGTCAGTGGGTCGTTCCTATCAATGCCCCTCTATCAGAAACTAATGAGGATTTTCTAATTCATCTGGATCCCTGCTCTCAAAGAATTACAGGGAATTTTTAATGTTAAATTATCAGCCTAAAGTCAAACCCTTTCACTGAAAAACCTAATACTCAGAAGGGCTTCCAAATATAAAAATTGGGGGAAATGGGTAAGATAGAGACTTTCAGGTTTTGCCAAGGGTGCAATTGTTTCCCGAAATATAGTTTTTGACGGTTATGTACAAAGCAAACCCAAGTTTGCCAAACACACTTTCTAATTAGTCTGAGTACAGTTTTCATAGACAGCTATCACTAGAGCCCCTGAATATTATGGGGGAAAACCTAAGAAGCAAATGCTGAGATTGAGGCTGGTGAGACAGTTCACAAAGATGTCACTGATACAGAGAAAAATATTTTTTAGAGGAGTATAAATAAACTGCTTGGCATCAATATAAAAGGCCAAATGCAAGTAAAAGTCAAAGAGTAATCCAAAAGGCCCATAAGTCTAAAGACTACAGATCCCACCCTACTGGATGGCAACAGGAGGTTTAGTCTTCCATTTTCTACTTCCTCTGTGTTTGTAAAATGAGGCTAGGCAGAACATGCTGCAATAACAAATAACCCCCAAAAGTCAGTGACTTACAACCATGAAGGCTTACTTCTTTCCCATGGTATTATTCAAGGTTTTCCAGAGAAACAGAACCAATAGGAGGATTTTTATATGTATATAAATAAATCTCTTCCTCTAATACACACACACACACACACATATCTAATTCTCTTTTTCTATCTCTTTTTTTTAATCTTTGCACAGGCAATTTTATTCTCTCCTCTGGGTGTTGACAGTGCTCAAAGATTGTAATTTGAAACATTCAGAAAGCCCATACCTGAATATTGTCACATTTCTTTACATCACAATTCAATAACTACTCAACAGTTATGTCTACTAAATACGGTGCACAAAATGGTATAAGTATTTACACCATTCCCTTGTAAACATATATACATATGTATGTAGAAGTTGCCCAAAATGTATATATATTTTAAGAAAGGAAAAAAATGTATTAAAATTGTAATACTCGCTATATGCCAAAACAAAAGATGAACACAAGTCACATTTGCCTTCTGTGATTACAGTAAGTGCTCAGAGTGGTACCATCAGCATCCAGACACGTCTGAATATGGCGAACTAAAAGTAATACATGGATAACATCTCTTAAAATGTGTATACATTTTTTAGCGCCCCTGATATATCTATAGTATAGAGAGAGAGAGAATATGAGGAATTATCTCACTTGATTACAGAGGATGAGCTTAAAGAAGGGAGCTGATGGCATAGGTCTCATTCTAGGGGCAGGAGCAGGCTGTTGTCCCAGCTCATTAAGGCAGAAGAGGTAAATTCTCCCTCCTCCACCTTGTGTTCTATTCTGGCCATCATCTATTTGGATAATACCCATTCATTTAGGGAGGGCAATCTACTCTACTGAGTACACTGGTTGAAATGCAAATCTCATTTGAAAGCATCTTCACAAACACACCCAGAAATAAACCTTAGCCAAATATCTGGGCACTCCATAACCCAGTCAAGTTGACAGATAAAATTAACCATCACACCCACATAAAGTGTAAATGAAAGTTGGCTTTGGCTTTGACCTCTCCCGGACTTTTGCTTGGATGATGGAGCAGCATCCAGCTGGAACATCATCAGGCCCAGGGTGAGGAAAGAGAGACATGAAGAACAAAACACTGGTTCTCAGGAATAACACAGCAAGTCAAATAGCCTCTCTTGAGTTTAACAGAGTAAAATCCTTCCATAGCAAAGGATGGAAGAAAAATAAAATATTTGGCAAACAGAAATACAGCCTACCATCCCAATGGAATTCTTATGCCACCCACTCTCAACTTCTGCTCTGGACCACTGCTCTTAGACTTCCCTGTGGATCACTACTGCATATCTTAACACTTTTCCACACAAGCCAGACTCCTGTTTTATCCGAAAAGAGTTGCAGTTCCCTCCCTTGACTCCTAAAAGTACAGCAAATACTTGAGCATTTAAGACAACAAGGAGAATAACAACAGAGAAAGAAAAACACAACACTGGATATAAACCACCACTGTCCTGGAGTTGAGTCCATCAGCCATTGGCTTTCTCTCTCCGTGCCTCCCCCAGTCCACCTGTGACCAAGAGCCACCAGTCCCCGAGGTACACTCTGCTAGTGAGGCTTTTAAGAAGCTTCCACTATGGTGGAAGAGGAAAGGTAGCCAGTGTGCACAGAGATCACATGGTAAAAGCGGGGGGGGGGGGGGGGGGGGTGTAATATTCTATACTCCCATCTCAATCAAATGTTTTAAAGTATTTCTGAAAACTTTTTTTTTTTTGAGTTGGAGTTTCATTCTGTCGCCCAAATGTGAGTGCAGTGGCCGCTCCC
>NW_007232069.1:244427-293930 GCF_000164805.1 Carlito syrichta
GAGGGAGCAAGAGAGAGAAAGAGGGGGAAGGGCTAGGTTCTTTTCTCATGGGAACTAAGAGGGGGAGTTCACTCATTACCATGAAAATGGCACCAAGCCATTCATGAGGGATCTGCCTCCTGTGACTGAAACATCTCCCACGAGGCCATACTTCCAACAGTGAAAATCAAATTTCAACATGAGATTTGGATCCAAGCCATCACAAAGATATATACAACAAACATGTAGACATGCAGTATGAACTAGAGACATCTCAGCCGCTACAGCCTAAGTCAGTCAACCTGTTGCCAGCCTGAAAACATACGAGCAAGCCCACTGAGATCAGCTGAGCCTACCTAGTAGACCGGCAGGTGTGTGAACTAAAGAAATGCTCACTGTTTTAAGTGACTTTGATTTTTATGGTTCTTTGTTATGCAGCAGTAGCTGACTAATACAGGTTTATCTCTTTGCACTCTAGTTTAAAAAGACTCAGAAAAGATTACTCTGGTCAGCTTGTATCAAAGGTCCATTTCTGGAAGCCAGATAACTTAAGGATGAAGAAATGGTCTACTCTGTAATATACCCTTTTGTTAAGAGAAAAATTTTAAATACTTCAGTCATCCATGTTTTTAGATTAACATAAAAAGTGTTTCATTAATTCAGTAACTAATAATAAAATGACATGTAATATAAACATGTCATATGGCAGGAGAGTAAAAGAGAAAGAAAGCACAAGAAAAGAAAAAGCAATATTTGCCAAAGCTCTGAGAAGCAGCAATATTTCTTTAGACTAAAAAAAAAATATTAAAAAGTATATTTTCTCACAAACATATTTAATATCTGTCCAAGTAAGAAAGGGATAGAATTATTGGAAATATCAGTTTTCCCCAACTGAGAAAAACTTCAACTCTTTTCCCACGAAATAAAGAGCATGTCTCTCAATTCACAGGTATAAATGTTGCCTTCAATATCTTCTTATTGCCTTCTGGTCACCAGCATCAGCTCCTGGGCAAAAAGGATTAGAATAAACTACTGTTTGGTGCCACATGCAGAGGGCTCAGGCAAACGGAACTAGCAGAAGAAGGTATAGGAAGGAAACAAACTAGAAAAATGAGGTGAAGGAGAAAAAAAACCGGAGGCTCAGAACAGAAGTCCAGACATCCCTGCCAGAGAGAGGGCAACCCGGACAGTTGCCCATTCTCGTTCCAGGGTCTTGGAACAATGCTGGGGGTAATTTCAGTGAGCAAGATGGAGCATGACAGAGCAGAGAGCCCTGCGCTATCTGATGGCAGCTTCTGATGTTGACTCCACAGGAATCTATATAAAATCAGTGCAGGAAGAACGCAAACGGGAGCCATGAAGTTTGCAGGAGGAAGGAGATACCAGCTCCCGTCTTGGGAAAAGGCACAGCAGTAACACCAAAGCACCCAAGAGAGGCAGGCTGAAAGAGGCTGGGTAGGCAGCCTGGCCTCCCTGGGAAGAATGTCCTGGGCATCAATCGCTTTCAGTTCCAAAGCAGCCAAAAGCTGTTTCCAGTTTTCATTATTTGGCAAGGATTGTTCTATTAATAGACTGTACCGGTGGCCTCTCTGTGGTCCCAGAATGACTTGAAGACAGCCTGCAGATGATTGAGTGCTTAAGGAGAAGCAGCTGGGATGGGGGCCAGAGCAAAGCAAAGACTGAAATTGTGGGGCCCTTTAGGATTCTGCCGCTAAAGACCTTAAAAGTGATGTTCATCTTTATAATTGCGGGCATATGTTGATCCAACTTTTAATATTTGCAGTAGGCAATTGGGTTAGGTGCCACAGGTCTCCCCCCTCATCTTACACCTTTGTGAGCATTTATGACATCTATAAAGTGGTGTCTCCCCTAGAGGTGAATTAGTACGAACCACGGGCAAGCATTATAGATGGCAAGTTCCGACTCACACATGGGTAGTACACCAAAAGTGCATTTCTAAGTATATTGGACTCAAAAAATACATAGTTTTAGAAATAAAGGTATATGTAGTAAATTGAAATTTCAGGTGAGATCCAGAACCTCTAATTAAAAGCCATACAACAGTAGAAATTGTTTAGGGCTTTGTGTCTGTTTGTTGTAGAGATGAGGTATTGCTGCCTAGGCTCGTCTTGAACTCTTGGGCTCAAGCAATCCTCCCTTCAGCCTCCCATAGTGCTAGGATTACAGGTATGAGCCACTGTGCCTGGCTCGTTGAGGTTTTTAATGCCAACTGGTACACATTTTTACCATAGGACAATCACAAATGTACTGTAGTCTCAGCTAACACACGACAGTGTTCTTTAGTCAGAACATTGTCGTGTGTTAGCTGAGAAAGCTAAGCATCATTTGGCCTGGTTTTTATTAGAAAATGTAATTCAAATTGCTGTGAAAATTGTTGTGGATTCTTGCGGAAGTTTTGGGTTGAGTTACTTCTTTTTGCATTCCAGACCAGAAATACGTCTCTACTTCTCCCTTCATTTACACCCATCTCCAGTGTAGCATTTAGAATTCCCCAGGTAGCAAGAGACAGAAAATCCAATTCAAACCATTTCCATAAAACATATGTATTGGTTCATGTAACCTAGTGCACAAGGTGTTTCAGGCAAGGCTTGATCTAGAGGCACACACACAAGCCCCGACTCGCTCAGATCTCTGTTCTCTTTATCTTCAAGCTCCACCTAGTGATGTCTCAAAAGGTCCTGGCACATCTCTCACGAGCACAGCTGCAAATCTCATGTCTTTATATTATACGCACAATGTCCTCTCTCAGTAGGCCCCTAAAGAAGGAAGAAACCTTTTCTCTCTGGGCAACTGTGGAAACTATCTCTCTACAACTTTAACTCAGAGGGGTTTTAATGCCCTCTCTGTACCTATGACTGTGGCTAGAGAGATGCGACTGCCTGCATGATTTAAATGTGCAGGACCAGAACTATCATATACAGTTGTGCAGGTTGTTCACTGCACAACTCCAAGATCATTATTCATATTTACTACAATGCAGACAATACCCCTTGGAGTCATCTGATGCAGCAACCCTATTTAGGGCCCACTTCTACAGATGAGGGTGTGATCCATATGACCTATAACACTTGGTTTGTGAATGGTATAGGAGATGCTTCTGCACTGGCAAGAGATGGCTATCAACCGGTAGAAGCCCACTACTGCCAAATGGCAAAAAAGTAGCAGGGCCCCATGATCTCTCATACGTTCCCTGTGTGAAGTGGGGACCCCAAATGATTACAGACAGAAAAAGCCAAAGGAATTTGGGGAACACTTCATTTCCTCTTTCAGTGCTTACTATATGCAAGTAAAATACACAAATACTCATTCGCATCTATGCTGTTATTAATGGGTTTCATAACCTTCCCCTGAACAACAGCAGCTCTAGGGGGACAGCTGGGTGGACACATTACCCTTGTTAGAGACAGGAAGTAAGTCAGGTTTCTCCCAGCTCAGGCCGAACCCATCCCAGGCTTACTTCAGTGGAAACTCCCTGCTGTCACCCAAGCTGAGAGGGGCAGATACCATGAGATACAAAGAGAGGGGGTTGGAAAGCTGAGTGGCAGAGAAGCCAGGGGAGAAAGTACGGAGAGAAGATTCAAGGCAAGACAAGGAAAGCTCCAGAGGTATGGGACTAAGTGCCAACTTCCAAACACAGGTTCTGTAGTAGTTTTCTGGGGCTGCCATAACAAAGCACCACACCCTAGGGGGCTTAACCAACAAGAATGTGTTGACTCACAGCTCTGGAGACCAGAAAGGTGAAATCAAGGTATCAGCAGGGTTGGTTCCTCCTGAGGGATGTGAGGGACAATCCCTTCCATGACTGCCCCTGCTTCGGGGTATTGCTAGTGATCTTTGTGGTGTTCCTTGGCTTATAGACACATGGCCCCAGTCTCTGTCTTCAGCTTCAACGTGTTCTCCATGTGCCAGTCTGTCTCCAGATTTCCCCCTTTTATAAGGACCTCAGTCATACTGGATTGGCACCCACCCTAAAATGACCTTGTTTTTTTTATTGGTAATGACCCCATCTCCAAGTAAAGTCACATTCTGAGATGATGCTGGGGGTTAGGATTACAATATTTGAATTTTGGAGACACAATTCACCTCTTAACAGATACTAAATCTTTAGAACCGAGCTGTGGACATTATAGTGCCCATGGCCACACATGACTGCTGAGCACTTAAAATGTGGTTAACCCAAATTGAGATGCACTGAGTATAAACTACACAGCAGATTTTTTTTATGTGTAATATCTCAATAATTTTACGTGAATTACCTGCTAAAAATAATACTTTAGATAGTTCAGGTTAAATAAAATATACTACAGTATGCAGATTAATCTCACCTCTTTCTTTTTTCACTTTTTAAAATGTGGTTTCCAGAAAATTTAAAATTTCACATGCAGCTTGCATTTGTGGCCTACTTTCTGTTTCTATTAAACAACACTGATCTAGAACCAGAAGTCCCCCAAGTCCTTGACACTTGATCACCTTGTGAGAAGAGTTTCTGACCTTTTGACATCGTTCTCTGACAAAAATGGCAAAATTAAACATTTGATTCCCTTAAAATGCAGCATACAGGAAGCAGATGGTAAATATCAGACTTTATACCTGAGCAACCTACTCTAAATGTTAAGTGAGTTCTCATATAACCTAAGTGGCAGTTATATTTGATCAATAAGGATCACACTTCATTTTTATTACTAAGAACTCCCTTTGGAACAAGTCACCCAATATCATCTTGTAAGGGTGGCTTTTGTTTAAAGCAATCACCCTTTCATTTACCTCATGTGAGAAAAATGAGACTCTGCGTCAAGAGTGACTTGATGAATTATTACATTAGAAATGGCACTGGTCCTTATTAAGGATGGTTCACAAGTGAGATTCTGCACATGCGTCATACAGATAAACCCTGAGTTCCGTGGTGAAGTTACATAAATGCAAACAGGTTCTGCTTTCTGAAACATGCTGAGTTATAAATACCCTGACCTTGTTGATAAAGGAAGCTGGTTTGTTCACTTAATGAAGACATTAATTTGCCATTCAGCTTGGACTGATTGCTCCTTAGTTGCTCGCTCCTGACCTGCAGCTCTGACTTAAAAGCCCAGCCTGTCTATCTGACCGTAGGTGGTGATGTGCTGCCATCTATGGTTGGAAAGAAAAAACGATCCTGTGCAACAAGGTCTGACATGGTTATTGAAGTGTTACAGTGCCAAAAAAGAAATGCTTAAAAGTTAAGGGGGAAAAAAAAAGACATCCCCAAGATATACAACTCTGGTTCTTTCTCCGTGTTAAAATCACCGTAAGACATTGAATGATTTACAAGCAAAAGAAAACCTAGATAAAGCAGGCCATGTGATATCACAGCTGCAAAGTCTTAACCCAATTATTCTTGGTGGGGCAGGTGCAAAAACTTCCACTTTATGAATAACTCAAATGGTACAAAAGCTACTATAATCATTTGCCAAGTCAGCTACTGCTTGCATTTGCAAAAAATTCCTATTAGGACTTTTATTTTCTTCCTCCCTTCCTCCCTCCCTTCCTTCCTCCCTTCCTTCCTTCTTTCCTTTCTTTCTTCTTCTTTTTTTTCACTCTAGTGTTCTTACTGCTTTAGGACACCACTATCAGCAGCATTCAACAGATATTTTTGGAGACCCTCCTACATTCTAGGCACTGTCCTAGGTATTTGAGATGCAGTGTGGACCAAGCCAATATCCTGCCCTTAAGATGCTTATAGTCTAGTGGAGTGAGACAAGATAGCAAACACTAGACAAAATAAAAGAGGTCATTCTATAGTATGTTGGGAGGTGGCAGGTGTGATGGAAAGAAAAAAGACAGGGCAGGATATGAGGGTTGGAGGTAGGATGGGAGGAGGGAAGAAGGCTGTGGTCTTAATGAAGACAGTCAGGGGAGCCTCACTGAGAAGATGACAGCTGGGCAAATGTCACCTGGAAGGGGGTATGGGGCTTCTGCAAGGAGAGCATTTTGAGAAGAGGAACCACTCAAGCCAAGGCCTCATGGAGTGTTGAGAAGAAAGAGGTCTGGGGCGCTGGATACCCAAGAGAGGTTAGGAGCCTGGGATGGGTCAGAGACATGAGGAAGGAGTTTATCATGGAAGGCCTCAGAGGCTACCATCAAGATGGCGACTTTTAGCTGAGTGAGAAGTATACTTCCTGCTTTTAGAGATCTGACTGATGGACCCCTAAATTTTTCTCATTCTTTGTTTTCTAAAATCATGTTTGATGGCTTTAATGTTGTGGTAGTTTTTGTCTCAAGACTCATGAATGCTCATGCACGCAAATTTTAATAAATAACTGCTCATGTTTGATAGACTTCCTTTCAATATTTTTTTTTAAAGAGATTTTAATATACCTGGTTATAATCATATTAGATGCATAGGTCATTTGTTTTTATATTTAGCATTTGCTACGGGCATTTTTCATGTCATTTCATGTTTATCATAAACATTTTGTTAGGTAAAAACTCCTAAAGAGGGACAATAATACTATCAGACATTTGAGGTTACTGTGAGGTTTAAGCCAAAAAATTTATGGAAAGTGCTGAGTATAGTGTCTGTCACAGGGTAAGCTTTCAACAAATCTTAGAGTAGATATACAGTATAGTGATTTGCTTTTTCCCATTTCTAAAATTTTATTCACAATTATTTACAATGATAATAATGCTATGATGAACATCTTGATATAAAAAGGAATTTTTAGGATTATTTATCAGGATGGATACCTAAGAGTATAATTACTGGGTCAAAGGTTATGACTAGCTTAAGGTGTTTTAGATAAAATAACAAATTGTTTCCCCAAAGCATAAAATCAACATTAAATACTCTCCTTCCAGAGTAAGAATGCTAATTTCACTCCTCATTTTTTATATGTTTTCTAATTTTATATATTTTCTAATGGTCTTTCTACTTGGCACTTTTTACATTTATAATGAGAAAATAATAATATTCATGTATCACTTAGTGTATTGCCAGGGATAGTCTAAGAACTTTATATATATAAACTCATTTGGAACTTAAAACAAGCATGAAAGTTAGGTGATATTCATTATTGCTGTTATCCCCATTTTATAGATGAGGAAACTGAGATGGAGATTAATTAATTTGCCTACAGATATACAGGTAACAAGGGGAGGAGCATTTTTAACCCATGCAGGCTGCTTCCAAGTCTTTGAGTTTATGCTTGCTGAATACTCTTGTTTTCTCTTTAGTTCTCTGAGGGTCCATGTCTGTTGCTCCTTTTGGCTTTGGTAGTTTCCTGTTCTTTTTATTGAGGTAATTAGGTCATGAGGTTGGAACCCTTGTGAATGGTATTAGTGCCCTTACAAAAGAGACCCCAGAGAATTTCCTTGCCCCATCCACCATGTGAGAACTCAGTAAAAAGGCACTAAGTATAAGGAAGGAGGCTCTGCCCAGTCACTAAATCTGCAAGCACCTTTATCTTGGACTTCCCAGCCTACAGATTATGAGAAATAAATTTCTGTTATTTATAAGCTACCCAGTCTATGCTGCCCAAGCACCATCACCTTAAAGGTGAGGATTTTAATGTATGAATTTTGAGGGGACACAAACATTCAAAACACAGCAGCTCAAAACTTTGTTATTTTGTTATGGTTACCAAACCAAATGAATAAACAAACCCTTTTTCCTACTCCAGAATGTGGTATAGTCCTCCATTTACTAATTTTTATTTTATATCTCACAAAAATAGTTTTTCAATTTATTTAAGGTTCCAGACATTTCTCACCAGAATTATTTTAGAAATAGCTGGGTTTTTTAATCACTATATACATTAAATATTTTGTCAGAATATCTTCTAACCAATTGCTGATAAACAAGAAAACTGCTCCTTTTTTATATCTTAAATCTAGCCATTTTATTGAATTATTATGTGTGATAAATTAATGCAAAAACTAAAGTGAAATTGGAATATAAAATAAAGCCAGAGGCAATGTTTATGAAGCACATTGCTTCATAAACTTCTGTGTAGTCAGAAATGGGCCTCAAATCTTCATAATCGGTTTAACGTTACCATAACTAATTGCTGCAGTTATTAACTTTTTCTATTTCTACAGTCTCTTCTACTGCTGAAAAGCAATTTCTCTCATAAAGAGGCCCCAGATTCTTCACAAAAGAGACTACTGTGTTCTTTAACAGGCCATGACTTAAACATGTTGACCTTTTCAAATAAAAGGACTACAGTCTTTGTTTTCAAAGTTTCCAGTCATCTTGAAGTTCCAAGCAAAAAGGAAGACTAGAGGTCTTAACCCAACAGGAAGTCACGGAAGATAAACACATTACACAGTCTTTCTGCAACAATAGGTTTTTCTGCAACTTGGGCTCGCAAATATCCAACTTAACCCCTAGAGAAGGAAGTTGGGAGAAATCTCATCTAATTACCGTATCAGACCAACTCATCCATACTTCATTTGCTTTCTTCCATGATGCTGCAGTTGGCAAACGCTCTATCAACTTCCCCAAACCACATCCACACTCTCTCATTTCCCCACCACAGATCAATTACCTCCACCATGTTTCCTGAATCTGACCATGTGTCTACTCCAACTCATCTTGACCTCTTGTCTGACTGCAGCCATAGTCTCTTACTGGTTTCCCCAATTTTGTTCTTTCACTCCACAATCACTCTTCTCACTGCAACCAAAGCAAGCTTTCTGAAACACAAGACTGATAATATCACACCTTTCAAATGTTTCCCACTGTCCTTAAGATGAATTCTAAGCTCCATAAAACACCTAAGAAGGTCTGAATTCTTCTCAGCTCTCTCCAGGCTCATCACATGCAAGCCACTTCTCTAACCTGGAGCCATTGTCACCTCTGACCACGCATACACAGCATTCATCCATGCCAAACAAACATCTTTCAGCTCCACAAACAAGTCACTCTTAGAGGCCCTCTTTTATCCTTCAGCTTTTGCATACACAATTGCCTTGGCTCAAAACTCTCTTCCCAACCCTGCTCGTCCAGCTTTCTGCTTATCTTTCAGAAGGAATGATAGCCACTTGCAATCCTGCTTCTGCTCCTGAGGTTAGATCTCAGCTCCTCTCTTTCAAAACAGCCTCCTTCCTAGAAGTTCTCTTGCACGGGATCCCTTTGGAAATGACCGCAGACAAATAGCTCTCAATTAGGTTCCATAGCCAGTGGCTGGAATCTTATGACTCTGCCCCTCACCAGTGCCAATTCCACTTCTTCCCAAATGACATTCTTTAGTCTGCTGCTGCAGATATTTCATCCATCTTATACCTAGGCTTTTTTTCTTTCATAGTTAAGTTAGCAGTCTTTTGTGTCCCTCAAACTCTAGGTGACTCATGTCAAGATTTTCTTAGTGGGCCTCTCATGACTCCTCTCTCACTAAGATTAAGAAGGTTAGAGTCCCAGCGCCACAACTTTTTCTAAATTCTCTATCTTTTCCTACTCTTTTTAACCACCTTTGTCGGCCGGTGGTAAGTGGCCAGCTAAGAATTCCAAAATCAGTTCTTGACCAATTCCTTCTCTAATACTGCATAGAAGGTGGAGGTGGATTTTGGCAAGTTAGACGAACAGAGAGGGGACCTCTGACTGAAAGCAATAAGAAAAGCAGGGAGTGATGTATGGCTAGGGGTTACTGTAGTGGATGGCATCATTCTGTATAATAAGATGAAAGCTTATTGCATGCATGCTAGCTGCATACTAAACGCGGCCTTCTGTTAGAAACTTTTCCATACACTATTTCATTTGATCCTTACTACAACCACACAAGATGAGAATTTCCTCCATTTTTGCTTATAACAAAGTCAAAAATGATTTGTAATGTGTAACCAGCTAACACACGTCACTTCCTTCAGTTCTTTATTCTACTGCTACTTTATCTATTCTTCTTCTGTGCTATTTTTCTTTTGCTGCTTTCACTATCTAATACATTGTGTATTTTTATGCTTCTGTTTATGATATATTTATCCTGATTAGAATGTCAACTCAATGAAGGCAGATATTTTTGTTTCCTCTTCTCTGAAGTCTCCCCAGATCCCACAACAGTGTGTGGCCCCTCCTGAGGCTTCACAGATTTTTTAAAATAAATTAACAGGCTGCTTTTTAGCTGAGGCAGATCCTGCTCCATGAAACGCCCTCTGTTCTGCAGAGTCCTTGTATGAATTTATTTTCCTTTTTGTTTTCTTCAAAACAAGGTCTTGCTCTGTCACCCAGGCTGGAGTGCAGTATTATAATCACAGCACTCCGCAGCCTCAAACTCTAGTATTCAAGGGAACCTCTTGCCTCAGCCTCCCAAATCGCAGGACTACAGGCATGCACCACCATGCCCGGCTAATTGTGTGTGTATATGTGTGTGTTTTGTAGAAACAGGGTCTTGTGTTGTTGCCCAGGCTGCCTTGTGTGGATTTATAAGTGAAGATGGTCACACCTCAGAGGCTGTGACTGGGAGGAGTTGAACTGCTCCACAGATTCCAAAGAAAAGAATGCCAGACCACCAGGGACAATCAAAGAGTAGGAAGGAAGGGAGGGAAGCCAGTGGGATGGAATGAGACTGACAGACAACATGAGGTGGGGCAGCCTGTGAAAATTCCCCAATGAGCAGGGAAGATCTTAAGACAGAGCTATCTAATAGCGTCTGCTTTGAAAGCTGTCTGTATTGCTGTGATATAAATATAATATTTCCCCAATTTTCAGTCAAGCCTACTCAACTCAAAAAAGTCTAGCACCAGGGGCATATGAAATATATATTTATTTATTTATTCTGGCAGAACTCAAGGAAGTGCTTGAGTTTACTGTCTTCATCAACAATGTACAAAACACAAGACAAGATAGCTGATACACTGAATGAATTTGACAAAAGCAGACACCAAAGATGGGGTCACCATGAGATTTCAAGCCAGTCATACTACTAACACCCACATTCACACTCCAGAAATCTCCCCCTGCCCACTGCACCAAATTGAGGAGAGCATTCCAAAAAAAATGTGTGCTGAATTGATTTAGATTTTCATAGGGTATGAATGGAAGTTTGAATCAGCCTTATTTTGATCTCAAGGGCCAGAAGACCCATTATGGAAAACATACATGTAAGAAAACAATATCTGAGAGGCACTAAATAATTTTCCTATGGCTATACAGTGGTTAAGTATCAAACCCAGGCTTCAAAACTAGGTCTGGCCGGGCTCGGTGCCTCAGCCTGTAATCCCGCGCCTTTGGGAGGCTGAGGTGAGTGGATTGCCTGAGCCCACGGGTTTGAGACCCGCCTGGGCAGCGAGACCTCATCTCTACAATAAATAAAAAAAAAAATCAGGCGGGCGTGGTAGCGCATGCCTATAATTCCGGCTACTCGGAAGGCTGAGGCGGAAGGATCGCTGGAGCCCAGCAGGTCGAGGCTGCAGTTGCCGGGAGTGGCCACTGCACTCCAGTCTGGGCGAAAGAGTGAGACTCCAACTCAAAAAAAAAAAAAAAAAGAAAAAGAAAAAAAAAAACTAGGTCTGTCTTCACACCCCATAGTCCCCTTACTGAAAGGACTTGGATTTGTGCCTGAGTCATTGCCTAAATTTGTGCAATTCCTTTACTGCATACTTAAGTGCATACTTTGTACTCACCCTTTTTTAAGTATGCAGGCAGCTGTTTGCTCCGTCAGACCTAGTGAACACAAGAGCAGTCTATGAAGTGCTTGTACTAGTCAAATTCTCCTACCTTATCTTAGCAGCTATGTGCTCCACTTCTCATTCCTGTAAGTTCCCAGTTGCTCCTCTGTTCAGCTGAAACAGAGCTGTCTGAGCAGATATCCGAAGTTCTCAGAGTGGCATGGAAGATTTCTTTGCAGATTTGATTTTCCACAGAACTCCAAGGCGGATCCCTCAAATGTCAGACGCAAAGCATAGTGGTTGAGGTCTTCTAAAAACCAGATTAAAGGTTTAGATGAGACCAAAACATGGCATTATTTTTTTTTTAATTCTTTCTTTAGAAAAATTTACTTTAAAAGTACTAATAGTAGTCCTGTGTCCAGCTCTTAAGGCTATCACTTAAATCAAAGCAAGTAAAACATAAGTATGCTTACTTCACAAAGTTTCTTTGAGATTAATAGTTCAAAGCAAAAATACTTTCACAGTTTCTGAGGCAAACCAAAGAGGTATTACTTTAGAAAGATTAAATTATAGTGGATATTTTTATATTTAATTGTGCTCTGGGTACTATTAACAAGATCTCCTTGCAAGAGATGAATATCATATGAGAAACCTGTATATCAAGATGGTATCTAGAAAATTATTTAGATCCAGTCTCCTGAAAGAAGGAAATTACCTGTTCAGGAAACAGCTTTCTGGACAGTGATTACATGTCAACTAGGAGGTGGGAAGAAAAACAGTGCCTGCTGAAAAGATGGCTGTTTTTAAGTGAAAAAAAGGAATGTGCTGTACTTAATTTTTAGACTCTTTTCCACGATCTTTTCATTTATATTCATACTTCAAGAACAGTGAAGCTAATGGAGATGAAGGAGAGGAAAAAGAAGTGTTTTTGTGATAAAGCACAAGGTCAGACTTTGCTTTTAAAGCTGAACCTATGTTCCCGCCAGGGGTCTAGAGTGCAGATGAGAGGGTAAGTTCATGGCTTTCACAGGGGCCTGCTCCTCTTCTGGAGTATCTGGCTGTTTTTCTTCTTACAAACCTTTCAAAGCCCCCAAGCTCACTGCCTCCACACAATTCCCCTCCATACTCTTCCCTTAACCCCTCTATACTCTGGCCCTGAGAAATCATCTTCCTAACCTCCTTGCTTACTCCATCTCCACAGAGGTGGAGTGCCCCGGATAATGGATAACTGGGAAGAATAACTGCTGTTCCCTGTTCTGCATGGTCATTCTTCCTTTTGGGATACTCCTGTCTCCAAAAGTCACCTGTTGCACTCTGAGCCCAGGAGGTCAAGGCTACAGTGAGTTGTGATCATGCCGCTGCACTCCAGCTAGGTGACAGAGTGAGATCCCGACCAAAAAAACCAAAACAAAACAAAATGCCCAAAGACGCTCAGTTGGGACTTCACAGAAAATCACACTGAGGATAAAACACAAGGCACAATGACCTTCCAGACCCAAAAGGCTCACAACTGCTTTAAATCCTCTCACCCAGACCAACTTCACTACTGTGAAATCCCACCAAGCCTAATACGAGCCTCAACAACCAAAGTAAAAATGTCCCAGTATCCATGACGCATCAAGGAATGCTAAGAATACAGGCAAGAGTAGGGGTGGTGCTGTGCAGCCCAGAGAAAAATTGTTGTTCGTGGAAACCAAGGGTGTGGATAAGTTACTTTCCTCTTACAACAGAAAACAAACTGATGAGGTCCACTTGCCTCATGCTGGCGTGTGCATTAAGTTCTCATTCCAAGCTACTCCTTTATTAGCAACCGAGTTTTGGTTTTGGTTTTGGTTCTGCATCTACCATTTCTTTGTCTTATGTCTCAAATTATTCATAACTCAGGTAAGGAATATGAAATGTTTCTTTGGAAACCCAGCATTTGGGAAGCATTATTTAGAGACACTGAAAAATCAAAACCAGAAGAGTAGAATTTGGGTAGTAATAGATACATGATTGGGAATCTTGGCAGCCAAGATGTGTCATGGAGGGGCGTTTTTACTTTGGACGTTGAGGCTTGTATTAGGTCTGGTGGGATTTCACAGTAGTGAAGTTGGTCTGAGTGAGAGGGTTTAAAGCAGTTGTGAGCATTTTGGATCTGGAAGGTCATCGTGCTTTATGGTGTTTTATCCTCAGAGTGTGACTTTCTGTGAAGTTCCAACTGAGCCTCTTTGGGCATTTGTTTTTTTAGTCGGGTTCTCACTTTGTCACCCAGCTGGAGCATAGCGGCATGATCACGGCTCACTGCAGTCTCGACCTCCTGGACTCAGGCAATTGTCTCACCTTAGGCTCCCGAGTAGCTGGGACTACAAGCGTGCACCACCACACCCAGCTAATTTTTTTCTTTTTTTGCTAGAGATGAGGTCTTGCCACGTTGGCCAGGCTGATCTTGAACTCCTAGGCTCAAGCAATCCTCCTGTCTCAGTCTCCCAAAGTGCTGGGATTACAGATGCGAGCCACCACACCTGGCCTCTTTGGGCCTTTGAAAAGGTTGAATGGGCATCTCTAAGCAAAAGGCATTATTAGGTCTTCAGAAGAGGTAGGGGGCATCTCTCACAGGAACAGTACAACTCCTTCAGGGACTCAGAAGTTGAAGTGGCTCGGTGCCAAGAGTCTAAAGGGACTCAGTGTTAATAAGACACACACAAGATTACTACAGCATTTGTGCCACCTGTTTTGGAAACAAGCCAATCCCCAGCCATCAGAACACTTATCCCAGAAAAAGTTACATTCCCTGAACGTGGCATCTGCTGGTGTACTGAAAGGTGATAGAAGATACTCAGGGGTATCTAAAGGAAAGAAAGCAGATGGAGAAAACGCTTATATCAGCTTTCCCTGATTCCACTTTCTGAAATCTATTACTGGTCATCTTAAACCAAGTTGGCGGGAATCCCCCCCACCCACCCCCACCCCCACCACACAAACACCTCCATCTTCTGTGGGCTACAAGAGGCCTTAGAAAGTGGATGCACAGTGGCACAAACTGTAGGTAGCAGCCTGTGGGATTCCCCTCTGACACCAGCAGCTCAGCAACCCAGTGCAATAGACTCCCAGCAGAGGCAGGCCACCTTAAGATGCCACTGCTGTAGTCTCCAGGGAACTTCACAGGCCTTTTAGGCATCGCTGGGAAGAATAATGTGGCTGCTTTTCAACTGTTTTCAAGGCAGCCGAGTCCCAGTGCACTACAGAGTACTCACAAGGTTCTAGCTTTGAACTGGTAGTGTGACCTCTGCTACCTCAGCTGCCCCAAATTCCATTCTGCATTCAGGCAAGAAGGAAAGAATGGAAGGAGCCACTCTCCTATGGTTCACCTACAGTTAACTCTGGATTGCTTAAATGTGTGAAAGGAGGCAAACTTTGTTAGAACTAAACATCCACTATGGCCCAAGCCTGACAATGCCTGTACACAGGGATGTGGGCTCGAAGTCCCAAAAGGGAGCCCTCACTCAAGTGTCCTAGGTGCTGGAAACACTCTATTGCAAGAGGAAATGTAAATTAAGGCACCATAGTGAAGTCTTTCCCCAGAAAGGATCAGTGCACACAGTCAAAATTAAGCCCTTTTTGTAGTCCTCTCAACAGAGATTAAGATTTCTCATTTGGGGCTGGGTGTGGTGGCTCAGATTTGTAATCCTAGCATTTTGAGAGGCCGAGGCAGGAGGACTGCTTGAAGTCAGAAGTTCAAGACCAGCATGGGCAACAAGACCTCATCTTTACAAAAATAAAAATTGAAATTAAAAAATAAAATTAGAAGATTTCCCACTCATGTCAGCCTTGGCCAGAGGAATATCAAGAATTCCTTGGTCAAGTAGAGGTTCTTTCAGAAGCTGTAGCTAGAACTGTGTCTCACAGGATGTTAGTCCCTGCAGGGTCTCAGAAAGACCTAGGTTTAGGCTGGGTGTGGTGATTCATGCCTGTAATCCCAGTGTTTTGGGAGGCCAAAGCAGGAGGATAACAGGTTGTGAGTTCCAGAACACTAGCAACTTTGGGAAGCTGAAACCAAGATTTTCTTTTATCCAGATACCATTTCCACTACACTTCTTGGTAGCACTAGGTACTATTTTGGGAACAGTTTTGTCTGGAACAACTGCTTTAGTGCCTGGTTGTTCTGAAACAAGTCAAAGTTGTGATGATTTTGTGATAACTCCTCAGACCTTAAAGTGAGCATATCAGAGACTCAGCCTTGAGGCCAGTTTTTGTTTTCTTTTTTTTTTTTCTTTTTTTGAGTTGGAGTCTCACTCTGTCACCCAGCCTGGAGCAACAGTGGCCGCTCCCGGCCACCGCAGCCTCGACCCGCTGGGCTCTGGTGATCCTTCCGCCTCAGCCTTCCAAGTAGCTGGAACTACAGGCGCGCGATACCACGCCCGGTTCATTTTGATTGTAGAGATTTTCGTTTGCTTTTTTTTTTTTTTTTTTGAGAGCTCTGTTGCCCAGACTGGAGTATAGCTCACTGCAGCCTCAGATTCCTGGGCTCAAGTGATCCTCCCACTTCAGTCTCCCAAGTAGCTAGAATTACAGGCGCACCACTAACTGTCTTTTTTCTTTTTCTTTTTTTTAAAATAGTGATAGGTCTATGTTGTTGAGTCTAGTCTCAAACTCCTAGCCTAAGTGATCCTCACACCTTGGCCTCCCAAATCACTAAGATTACAAGCGTGAACCAACACGCCCAGCCTGAACCCAGTTCTTTCTGGGGCCTTGCAGGAACTATAACCCAGTGAGACACAGTTCCAGCTACAGCTTCTGAAAGAACTTTGACTTAACCCACACATTCAGGACTCCTCTGACCAAGGCTGATCTGAATGAGAAATCTGGCAGGATAGTTTTTGGATATATTTATCTTAAAGTTTTTATACTTTGAACTGAGTTGGGTAAGACAATTTGATTTAGTTATTTAACTCCCTTACACTTGGATGCCTTTTAAATCCAAAGGGATTTAATTTTTGAACTGGTTATTGCATCTAAAACTGAGTAATAGGAGGGGATTTCCGTTCAATTTGGGATATCATGCTGCTGCTAGCATTTTATTATAGAACTATCACTCATGTATTTTCTTATGAAAACCCTTCTATGTGGGGATTTAATCTCAATGCAGACCCTCTGATATGCTATGTGGGACAATGAGGCGGGAGGGAGTTAGGAATGGGATAGAAAATAGGTACTTAATTTTCAGTCTTTGGTACAGAGTAGTCTTTGAATTCACTTACTTAGTAGTACATTGTTGGATCCTGTTCAGAGCCTGCTGAGACCAAACATCTACCATGCACTGCCAGCCCCGGGAAGTTACAGCTCTGGAGGTTGATAGAGGAAAGCAACCTCTTAAAGGTGAGAGGTCTGCTTTCTGGAACTTCCAGCCCGTGAACCCCAGTCCAGGCTGAGCAGTGGGCAAAAGTTTCCAGAGAACATAAAGCTGCGAAGTGTGAGAGAGGAACACCCTTCCTGAAGCCTTCCCTGATCCAGGTCTCCAAGGAAAGGATTTCCCCTAAACATCCTCCTGCCGTTGTATCCCTTTACTCCCACCAGCCCTGCCTGAGGAGGAAATCTTGGATTCTGATGAAAAAACTTTAAGAGTAACTAAGCATGCTTGTCTCAGCCTACCCCCTAGTCTTGGGATTTGCCTCCCTGTATATGTGTTTCTGCTCCACAAGGGGTTCTGCCCCTTTGGGGGTGGGGCTGGAGTAACTGGGTGAAGGGATAAGTCTGTCTAATTCCAAAATTCTCTTCTAACAAATTCACTGGACTAAACAGCTGGAAACCATAATTCCAACTTGGGCTCCATCAGCAATATGGATTGCACCCGTCGCCTTTTCATTTCTCAAATGGTTCAAAACTCTAGCCAGAGAGAGGCTGCTACTTATTGGCCTTCTTCTAAAACCTAACACTTATTACTTACACTTCCGTTGTTCTAAAAGCTCTTACTGTCTGATCTTGGACCTTCTGTAACAGTCGGAGCAGCACAATACGCAAGATGCTGGGACACACTGGTGAAGTACACTGAAGCAGGGTCTGCCCTCACGGAGCTTGGTCTAGCTTGGGCCTCCTCCTCCTGCCTCCCATTGTGACACAACCTCCCTCTATCCCATTAACAAGCCAGGCTTACCTGTGCCAGGTGGCCTCGTCTCTCCAGAGATTGATTCACATGGTAAAAACCCACACTTCCTACTCCCTTTCCTGTGAACTCTTGTAGCCACCACACTGCCTCACACAATTGAACACTTGCCTACAAATCATCTTGAGTCCATCGTTGGACTAGTCAGGGTCTGTGTCAGCATGTGTGACAATCCAGTAGGTAATTATTGGTTGAGGGCTGCCCTGTGCATTGTAGGATGTTTGGCAGTCTCCCTGGCCTCTACCCACCAGATTCTATCCCTACATTATGTGTGTCCTGGAGAACTGCCAAAAGCCACCTTGGAGGCAAAATCATCCCCAGTTGAGAATCATTATTAGTAGACCAGAAGACCATGCCCTGGATGGCCAACAGCACTAAGCTGCTATTCGAAGCTATTCAGAGGTTGATATAAGGGCCTGGGTAGAAATTAAATGTAACATGGCAGAGTTGACTAGCCATATTTTTTTAAAATTAATGACTGATAGAGATAATAATCCTTAAAAAAGCCCTTACATATCTCTATCCAAAGACTAAAATTAGGTAAATTAGAAGCAAGGCTAAAATCTGAATGCTGGGGAATTTTTTCAGGCATGATAACCAACTAAGGAAAGATTCCCTTCCATAAGCCCAGTCATACTGATTACTGTTAAAAAGACTAAGATTGGTAAATTCATATGAGAGGTGAGAAAATAAAAATGGAATGTACAACTCTATCCAATTTAAAGCAATTTTAGAGAATTTTATTTAACTGTCAATTTATCACCAACATCTAACATTTATAGTTTTGCTACATTTGGGTAAGCACATAAGGAAAAAAAATGTAAATTAAATACTATGAAAATGTACTTTTAATGAAGCATGGACTTAATAGGTTATGGATATATTAGTATAGTGGTTTTATTGCATTGTTAGAAAATTATATTATGAAAGATACAAAAAAAATCAATGCTATTATTTCTGTTTATTTTACAATCAGTATGCCATCTTTTACCATTATGGCTTTAAATTTTCAGTCTACCCAACAAATTTCAAAGAATAGTTTATTACATGCCTTAATAAAACATTTAAAATATTTACAAATTCAAAATAGATGTTTCATAACTGAAAAAGTTCACCTGAGAATTCATTATACATTGCCATTTCTTTTTTTTCCAAGTTGCTAATGTGGCTGAGTGTCCACATGCAACCTGTATCGTCTACTGCATCAAATATATTTAATTCCTTATTTTAAATTGGTTAAGCATTAAGCATAGTAAAATGTTATAAAACTTACAGATAGAGAACCAAGATTGTATCCACATTTGTTTTAAATATGACAATTTAACAAATGATTTGCTATAGTTATAGAATTTGAATTTTAAAAAAATAAGGTAATGCTACTGTAGTGAAATAGACAGAAGAGCTTTTTAAAAATCACCTAGCACTGAGAAGGCCAGTTCATAAAATAAGAAACAACAATCATGTAAATATACAATACACAAACTGAAAACCACATTTTCAAAAACCTGCATGAAGGAGAAGGCATACACTGTATACACATAATCCTGTCATTTGTCTTCGGCAGCTTCAAAAAGAAAATATTGCCTTGAAACAAATTTTCTTAGAAAAACTTCTTTAGAAGTTAATGTTAAAATAGGCATGAATGTGTAATGCTATGCTATATATAGAAAACTTCCCCAGCTTATGGCCAAAAGACAAAGATAAAATCTTTTGTATCTATTCATCTGTATTACAACTTAAAAATCATGTAGGAATGAGGTAGTGTAGTTACTTGTATTACATGCTGGCTACTAAAAGTAATGCTAAATTTTAGGAGTATTACACTTGGCCAATAATATCATTAAAATAAACCCTTAATGCTAAACTGTTCATAGGTAGAGAGAAATTTAAACCAAGTGCCTTAAATATTATATTTAAGCCCTGGAGACAACTAGATTTTATCATAAAATACTAAGTAAGTTTTCAAAGCAAATATTTACAGTAGCAATTAAAGCAAAAAATTGACAGCTGCATATACACAAACTGATATATCAAACAGTTGAGTGTACACTGAGGTAGGAAATCAAGGATTCCATTGGCTTGTGTAAGATTTTACATTTTGTAAACCAGAAAAGTTTTTATATTATTTCATATTGTGAAGTTGAAATTTAAAAATACAAGTATCAAAGAAACAGCAACATGGGGAAATTATATATATAAACATACACACACAATTATTTTGTAGTACGGGATGCACTATCATAGAATTCTCATTTTCCCTGACAAATGACTGAGTGTACTTATGGAAGCCACCAGAAAATAAACCAGCCCAACTAGTTTTCTCTCACAACTAAGTCAATAACAGAGATAACAGACAAGCTACTGAAAATATACTAGCAATGTCCTCCCCGCACACCCCAATCCAAAAGGGTAACATTTAACAAATTACTCTGAGGCATGGAGACTGGTCCCATATACTCTCACAGCTGAGGCCTGTTTGCTTCAGACCCATTCTGACCACATGGCGGGTGGCATCGCCTACAGAAGCTAGAAGGCCCTTTGCTAGGCTCAGAATGCAGTCTATAGAAGTTATCTCTTTCAGACATCTGAATCCTGGTGAAATGAGTACTTTCTATTCAAAATACTATAAACTACTCCTTTGTACCCTTTAATACTGGCTTCTGCAAATGTTTCTGTGACTATGAATATATGCAATTTTTAAAAATGGCCAAGAAGTTCTATAGCTTTGATTCTCAAATCTGTAATCCCAGAATGGCTAAAAAACCACTGCAAAATGTTATGGGATAGGTGCTCAAATTATACACTTTTTTTTTTGAGCCAGTGTCTCAATGTCACTCATGATGTAATGCAGTGACACTATCACAGTTATTGCAGCCTCGACCTGCAGGGCTCAGGCAATCCTTCCACCTCAACCTCCCGAGTAGCTGGAACTGCAGGTGCTTACCACCAAACCGGGTTTTAAAAAAAAAATTGAGCCGGGCTCGGTGGCTCAGCCTGTAATCCCGCGCCTTTGGGAGGCTGAGGTGAGTGGATTGCCTGAGCCCGCGGGTTCGAGACCGCCTGGGCAGCGAGACCTCATCTCTACAATAAATCAAAAAATTAGTTGGGCGTGGTAGCACGCGCCTGTAATTCCGGCTACTTGGAAGGCTGAGGCGGAAGGATCGCCAGAGCCCAGCAGGTCAAGGCTGCAGTGGCCGGGAGCGGCCACTGCACTCCAGTCTGGGTGACAGAGTGAGACTCCAACTCAAAAAAAAAAAAAAAAAAATTGCTCACCATGTTGCCCAACCTGGTCTCAAACTCCTGGGCTCAAGCAATCCTCTCATCTCAACCTACCAAAGTGCTGGGATTACAGATATGAGCCACCGCACCTGGACTCAAATTATAAATTTATCTTCTAACAGGATCAAATAAATATACGATTTTAAAAAGCTGGTATCAAAATGATTTGTGTGCCTTTATACCACTACAGATGTGGGAAAGGGACCTGGTTTCCAAATGCAAATCCATATGGAAAAAGTTGTTGATGTATTTTTATCTATAATAATGCTTTTTATAATAAAACTATAGGACTTCAAAAACACGATGAAAAATGAATTGCACTCCTGGGATAAGCGTAGGAAATTTTCCTTCCCTCGATGTATGGTTTTCTGGTATTGGTGACCTGTGGTGGAAACTGACCAGTCATGTATGTTGGTAAGCTCTCCTGGATAAGATAACGCTGCCAGGGCATTCGCTCATGCAACTGTATCCTGAATCCTATTTCTCCTTCCAAAGCGACAAGAGCGTCAGGAAATGGAAAGCTCATGATGGGCTCAGATGTGGTAGGGACTAAAGAGGGAAAAACAGAGGGAAAATAACACTTATCTACTGTTTATGCAGCCAGAATTTCTAGCATCCACACTGAAGAGGAGCATAAGCCCTTACTTCGGCCAACCACCTGCCCGTTGACTAAATCTTCCCAATGCGCTAAGGAGTCACAGTGAAAGTCAACTAACCTCTGGTTTTAGTAGGAGCTGAAGAGGAAAGCTCTAGGACTCAGGTAAGACGATCTATTTTTCACACTGCAGCTCTACACAAGTATCCCCAGTAGCTGACACCCTGTTTCTGAGTAGAACAGAACTTTATTAGCGTTGATTCAGAAGAAATTTTCTTTTAAATCAGTATACTGCAAAAAGGTCAACATATTAAACTTCTGCAGTCCACTTCTTTAGTAGGAAATATCTGTAGTTGTTTCAAGCTGTTAAACTACTGTTTGATAGGCTGCAGCCTTCTTTCTCATATTTATGTTGAATGCTACTGGGAAGTATTATTACTAATAATTATTATTCTTAAGGCTTACTACATTTTCACATGTGATTTTTCAGGTATTCAGGAGGCAAAATCATTTCTGTGTCTCTTGTGGAAATCAAGAAGAAATCAGGGTTGATTTAACAGAAATTCCCCTATGGCAAATTACTAACAAACAAAATTAAGCAATAGATGGTCATATTGGGCTTTCAAGACAACACCAAAACTTCAGGAGAGAATCAGATGGTTTGAGAGAAGTGAATGCAAGTTCACTCATCAGTAGTACATTTATCGGTCATCTGCTGACAGAAATCTGAGATTCCGCTGCTCTGACGACACTGCTCCAAAAGCCCGGCTTGCTCGGAGGAAGCTATGGAGGACGCCTGCTGGGACTCCTGGCCCCGTGCATAGCCAGACTCACTGGTTCCTCGGGCACTGGGAGGCAGCACAGCTGGAGGTCCTTCAGATAAACTAAAAATAGATGGTAACACAAGTTTGCCATCAGCAGTACTTTTTTCCTTTTCAGATATTAAAAATGAAAGTGGGCAATCTGAGGCTGAGTACTTGGCGAGTATCTGTATTTGTTCTTGACTTAGAGCTGCTTCTTTACAGACTTGCTGGCAAAGTCCAGTTAGGTTCTGCTTTGTCTCACCCAGAGTTGACAAAATGTGATCTCTTTCCTTCAACAAGCTCTCTTTTTCATTTTGCTGTGAAGGAGAAAGAGCATACAATGACTTGTGTTTATTAGCTCAATCAACATTTCCTAGAAAACCACACACTCAGTATCAATTGTGTATTCTCATTAAATAAGATCACATAAGTTTATCCTTTCAATTCAATTCAAGTATACATTAAATACCAAAGGAACATAATATCCCATCCAAAACTCCTAGGGCAAATTTATCCTGGAATAAAACATTTTTCAGATTTTAGAAAGAAAATATGGGTGCACATATAATTCCTCTAGCAGATCTGGGGCAATACCTCAGTATCAAATATCTTTACATTTCTAAAGTAAAACATTAAAACAGCAAATGGTGCACAAAGTAGCATAAAGATTCTATGTATCCTGATGTCAGTTTGGGTAATCTCTTATAGTCAAAAGTGTTTGTAAAAAAAAACTCACTGGCTTTCAGAGCTTTTAGGATTTGTAGGCTGTAAATAAACGAGTTTGGACTTGACGTTTTGGGTGGAATACAACAAAAAGTGTAGTTACAGTGAGCATAGCTTAACTTATACTAATATACTATTTCAAGATTCAACTAATGACTAGCATTTGTTGAGCAGTTACTCTGTGTCAGACATTGTGCTAAATATTTTCAAATACGCAATCTCAGCTATATACACAACACAATAACTTTGTTGATTTAGGTAACATTAAACTCACTGAATGGATGGGGCTGAGTTTCACATGCCCAGACACAGGAAGCTATTAGGGAAGTTACTAAAATGTGAAGAATTTGAGGGATGATTTTGTTTGTTTACTATTATTTTTACTATTTTTACAATTTTAAAATGTTACCCCTAAAAGAAAGTCCACCACAGGATTTTTTTCAAAAGATTTCCCGGTTCCTGTCATCCTGTCCACATCACTTACCACTGCTGACGGCACATGTTTTTTCTATTATCGTCCCACCTCATCATTCCTGTTCTACCATTTTACTGCTTCCAATCTATTATGAGTTAGGAAACCAAATAATCAAGCTGTTTATAAGGTAAAAGTAAATAAACACTTGATAGAAAGTCAAAGGTTTCTCTTGTGAAATTTATGACAACTCTTAGCAAATCAGTCTTGTTCTGCTTGCTTTCTGCCTGTTGGCAGGTTCTGGGGAGTCGAAGTTGCCAGCTGACACTGAGATGAATTATTTCACAGTGCTCATCTAGAAGCGCCATTCGTTAGATTCTTTTCTGACACACAAGTAGCTAAAAGAGTAAAAATATTTTTGCTTTACAAAAAAGTACTGTTATGGTTCTATACAAAAGTATTCCTACAAAATTATGTATAAATCCAATTATTGGTATTTTTCAAATATTTTAAGACCATCTAATATTTTGAGAAAATATGCAATAAATATAAAGCTCTAAGTTTTTATTTGCAAGGGTATTCTCCAATTTATTCATATTTTTACACATTTTTCTTTTCTTAAAAAAAAAATGTCAAAAATGAATGTGTGACCAAAATCAATGTTCAGCCAGTACTTTCTCTACTATACAAAGTTTCTCTGTTGTACCTACTCTTCTGATAAAATGAGTCTGCAGGTGTTGAGAGGTCAAAGACAACTCCTACTACTTGTCTAGGAAGGAACACATTTAATGCAATAACACCAATTTCATTTTATGGTCTCTCAGAAGCCAATCCAAATGAGGATGGAAACAAAGCTCCCAGAAGAAAGTGAGAAATAGCTTTCTTCACTTACGGCAATATTCAGCCATGAATTCCTCTACCAAAGTTAGGATGAATCTGTTTTAAATAACAATAGAAGCCGGCTCGGTGGCTCAGCCTGTAATCCCGCGCCTTTGGGAGGCTGAGGTGAGTGGATTGCCTGAGCCCGCGGGTTCGAGACCCGCCTGGGCAGCGAGACCTCATCTCTACAATAAATCAAAAAATCAGCTGGGCGTGGTAGCGCGCGCCTGTAATTCCAGCTACTTGGAAGGCTGAGGCGGAAGGATCGCCAGAGCCCAGCAGGTCGAGGCTGCGGTGGCCGGGAGCGGCCACTGCACTCCAGTCTGGGCGACAGAGTGAGACTCCAACTCAAAAAAAATAAATAAATAAATAAATAAATAAATAACAATAGAAAAAACTCAACTGCTAGTTGGTCTTTTAAATTAAATACGATTAAGCAAAATAATGAATATTTTGACTTCCTCCCAGAAATCAGAACCACTACTTAACCTACAGATACTATGAAGATTACAAATACTTGATAACTTCTGCATCTTTACATAAGCAATATCCATATGATCTGTAAATATTCTCACAATTCCCACACCACTAAGTTAGGGATGCCATCATTCCTTTAAGTATACAAGATAGCTTGCTTCTTCACAACAACTAAAACCAATATATGCAGTCCTGGAACTCAACCATAGTTATTTCTAGAAATTAAATGTTCCCATCTGTTCCTCTAAATTTTAAGCTAACTCCTATACAACTAGGTTTCTAGGCAATTAGCTGATGTTTCCATTTCACTCTAATTTTAAAATACAAATTTACTATGCTAGCAGTCAGTTTAATAACTGAAAGCAAAATAAAAAATAGTTCAACTTAATCACCTCATGACATCATTACTTAAGACATCTCCCAAACACACTCCCTACTAGTGTCCTGCTACCTGCTTCTATAATATGTTTTAGTTTTCTTATAAAAGCAACTCTATAAATCTTATAGTTTACAGTGTTGTGCCTTATAGTTTTAAGTGCTGTACTTTAATCACAAATCAGCTTTTTTAAAAAGAATAAAATTGATATTCTGGTACTATTATGCATTTTATGCCAACAAAACAACTTTACATTTAAATTCATATTTTGCATAACTAGTGTACAATATTTATTCAAATATAAGGAGTTTTTTTTAAGATTCTAAATATAACTCACTGAATAAAGATATGGAATAGAAGAACCTGGCACCAAAACAGAGACTATTTATTTAGGGTAAAGTAGTAGTCATTAGTAGTTCCTTACTAAGTGAAACCTCTGAAAAGGCAGTTCAGAAAAATCTATAAATGGCAATTAAAAATATAAACAAAAATACTCCTTTTCACTCATAAGAGCGATAAGAATAAAAGCTACCATGATATACCAATTATCACTATCAAACTGGGAAAAAAACCAAAAAGCTGACAACAAATTCTTTATTGATAGTGTGGACAGACACATATTCTGCTAGTGGAAGGTCAAATGTTACAACTTCTACAGAGGGGAATTTGTTAATATCTAATAAAACTACATATATACTTACCCTTAGCCCAATAATCCCACTTCAAGGAATTTATCCTAAAGATTTCCTCAAACACGGAAAGACAGTGTACAGCTCCTCACTGCAGCATCCCAAACAACCACCAGTAAGAGCCTGGTCCAGACTGCACTACAACTACAAATGAGTACGATGGAGCTGAAAAGAGGATGACAACCTCTCTGAACTAGGAAAAATATTTCCCAGAAATCAATTCAGAACAGTGCAAACAAAATGCTTCTATGCAGCAGAATGGGCAATAAGAATAGACAAAATAATAGCCGGGCTCGGTGGCTCAGCCTGTAATCCCGCGCTTTTGGGAGGCTGAGGTGAGTGGATTGCCTGAGCCTGCGGGTTCGCTACCCACCTAGAAAACTTGGTGAGACCTCATCTCTATAATAAATCAAAATGAGCCGGGTGTGGTAGCACGTGCCTATAACTACAGCCAGCTACTTGGAAGGCTGAGGCGGAAGGATCGCCAGAGCCCAGCAGGTCAAGGCTGCAGTGGCCCGGAGCGGCCACTGCACTCCAGTCTGGGTGACAGAGTGAGACTCCAACTCAAAAAAAAAAAAAAAGAATAGATAAAATATTAACATGTTTCTGGAAAGGAAACAGAGGAAAAAAATCCAGAAACTAATGAAAATGGTTACTTAAATGCAGTAGCTATGACTAAGGTACTGGGAGAGAAAGAGATCAACACTTTGGAGTATACTTTGTTAAAACATTGTTTCAACTTTGACCCATATAAGTGTTTTATATACTCAAAAATTACACTTAAGTAAAAGATGTAAATAGTAAACTCAAGTTAAAAAAAATTAATGGTATACCAAACTGGTAACATAGACAAAGAAGAATTTTAAATAACTTTAAACATCCATATTCTAGGATACATTTAAGCACAAAAAAGGTAAAGAAATCTCACATTTTCCTCCATCTATTTACTGTTAGTAATAATCTTGACTGTAATTTTGTGACTTTTATATATAAGTTCTCACTTAATGTCCATAGGTTCTTGGACACTACAACGTTAAACGAAATGATTGACAAGGTCCCTGACTAAAGTTTTGTTCAATGTCCTTTCATTATAAAGTTGATGAGGAAAAAAGTTGGTTTCATTACATATCATTTCATGCTACATGAGGACTTACTATATATCTCAGGCTAAAGCAAATAATAAGCATATTAAAGGAATTAAAGTCAAGATTTTTACTTATAATTGATAAGAGATAAAATATAAATATATAAAAGTAGCAAAGACTAAATCTCAACACTGCTAAATTTGGACTACATAAACTTGTGATTTCTAATTTACTTTTTATTTTCATTTACTGAACCTTATATATACACTGAATGAACTCATGATTTTACACATATACACTATTTCCTAGCGCTGTCCACTGAAAGGGCCCAGAAGGAACAACAATCCAGCAGCAGGTATGCTTCCCAAAGCCCATTATCAGCTAAAAGAAACCAGGGAGTTTTGGAGAAATGGGTGAA
This sequence comes from Carlito syrichta, assembly GCF_000164805.1. Classification (NCBI taxonomy): domain Eukaryota; kingdom Metazoa; phylum Chordata; class Mammalia; order Primates; family Tarsiidae; genus Carlito; species Carlito syrichta. The sequence continues at coordinate 271,880 of NW_007232069.1, forward strand.
TCCAAATCTTGGGACAAGGGCGTTTGTAAAGGTGAGCCTATGACAAGTGCTAGATGGCACAGAAGCTCTAATGGGGTCATGTCAACAGGACAGCAGCTGGCTTAAAGGGACCAAATTTGAAAAAAAAAATCATCATCAAAAGGACTGATGACAATTACTTACCCTAACACACTGAATCAGAAAGTTCACCATGAGTTCACAGTGATATTACAGGGTAGCAGGAGGGTGGGAAAAGAGAGAGGGAGAAAGATCCTTTTTAAAGAGAAATGCCAACTAATACACGTAAGTGGAATGAAAGAATTAGAAAAATTATTGTTTTGTCCTCCCCACTGTATAGGCCATAGACATATGCTAAAAACTTAAGGATGTAGGAGAATTGGGGAACAGGATATTAACAAAGTACCTAAGTAACACATGAAAGATCACTGAGCAATTACAAGGGGAAAGACTGTAACTTTGAAAATGAAGAAATCTGGCAATTCCTACCTACCTTGCTACAACAACCCTGACACAGTGTGTCTTTTCAGGTAATGTAATATGAAGGACAACACTAGTGAATGTTTAACCTCAATCTAAGCAACTGAAACATTTCCAATTTATAAAGGAAATAAAGAGATGAAGGAATTAGTTAAATAAAGCCATGGGGAAACAATCAGATAAATATTTGAAGTGGGACATTTTATGAGAATCTGGCCTAGACTCTTCAAAAAGTTACCGTCATAAAAAAACGAGAGGACTTGTTTAGATTAAGAGATTAAATGGTTTTAGCCAAATGCATTATGTGATTATTGCATCCTAGCTTGAAGAAAAATCATCTATGAAAGACGTTTTGGGAAAAATCAGGGTAATCTGAACAAGAACTAGATACAGTATTTAGGATGTGTTGATTTTCTTAGGTATATTAGAGACTTAGTCATATGTAAGAATGTCTATTCTTAGACGATGAATAGTTAAGCATTTAGGGATGAAGTGTCATAATATAACTTTCAAATGATTCAGAAAATAAAAGGAGAACAAGAGAGCCAGAGTGAAGAATGACAGCAGGACAGGAATGATAGTGAGGCCAAAGGGCAAGAGACCAAGAACAATCAAGTGGAGTGAGAAAAAGACCAAGACTGACTGACAGAGGCAGAGACTAAAGGACCAATAGGTACAGAGAAGACAGAATGAGATAGGGAAAGACAGACCCAGTCAGAGCCAGACAGATGGGGCAGAAAGAAAGATACGAAGACAGAGAAATAAAGCAAATAGTCACTGAATCCACATGAAGAGTATATGGCTGTTTATAGTACCAGTCATTTAACTTTTGTAAAAGCTTGAAATTTTTAGAATTAGGTAGAGGGGGAAGGGTGTGAGACAAAGCTTAAGAAAAAAATAAATGCACTCAAACCTGGTTCCCTGTGAGACTGTACACAAGGACCATGTCTTACTCATCTTTTATTTCCTGGTACCAAGCAGAACATTAACACACAGTGATGAGCAGACATTTATAGAAAGAGAGAGAACTTCTTTTCTTTAAAATACAACTAATATGTATGGGGCCCTGAACGTGTGTTGAGAAGTACAAAAAGCTTTCCTTCCCTGACTTCATTAGATCCGTGCATCAACCCTAAAGTAGATATTATTATTCCCCATATTAGCAATGAGGGGATGTGGGCACTACAGGTTAAGCAATTTCCCAGGCCACAAAACTACCCAGTGGCCATGGCAGGCTTTCCAGCAGTTTGCCTCCAAAGCCTCCATTCAATTCCCGTGCTCTGGTGCAGCGAGTCCTCAAAGTTCAAAATGTACATAACATTTACCTCAGACTTGTATAAAATGCAAGGTCTGAGCCCCTCAGAGAGGGCTGGCATGGGACTAAGAATGTCTATCTTTAAGGGGTACCCCCAAACAACTGATGCCAATGATATGCAGACCATATTTCAAGAAATGCTGCTCAAGGACAACACAGAATGACAGAGGAGAGGCTTCAGGAGTAGGATCAGGGTGTGTGTGAGCAGAGCAGCCAGGAAACCACAACTGCTTGTGAATAGTTTATTTTTAATAAAATGCCAGCTTTATCACAAGACACAAATCACTAAGGACAGATAAGGCCATTTTACTTCTGTCTCGCCATAATGGACAAGGGTAATGAAACAAAATGGTGTCTGAACACCTCAACCCTGAGTTCAAGTGCTTTGTGAATATTCCGATTTCTGATCACTTGTACACTGATATCAACAATATTTGATACTTTCTAAGAGAAATACATTTTGGTATTGCAAGGTTCTCTTCATTTCATTTGAGGTCAAAATGGTATCGAGACAAGTATATGTCCAAACTTCCAGAAAAGAATAGAATTCTACCTTGTAAACAATGTTATATAGACAAGAACTTCATAAGCCAAACACATGAACAGAAGTTGAATCATTTGTCAACTGTATCCAAAGACCTCATGATTATTAGTTTAAAAAGTCATGTTATTGGTTTCTATATTATGCATCTTCAATCCTTATAGTGAAAGCAATGCTGAATTAGTGCTTAACCTCTAACATACTATGAAATTCAAAATAAATTTTAGGCAATACCACCATCTTATCCACCAAATACACACCTCTTATTTTCTTCAAAGACAGAACTTCTTATTGATAAATATAACTTATTGAATGCAAACTAACTTTGACCTTCCAGCACATTAAGAAAATAAAGAGTAATAAAGTAAAACATGTTTACTAGATGGATTAGTACATGATTACACTACTAATCCATCTTACAAATTTTAGAATGATTATTTTGCTGCAATCAAAACACTTTTATCATGTACTGATCCATCCATGGTCTATTATGCTATTACTCTCAGGACCAACTGTGAAAAGTTAGAAGATTTCTCTCTAGGAAAACAAATAACCAATAGCCAAAGATCAAAGCTTAGTAAATTATAAGGCTCTCTACCTGAATATTTCCAGATGAGGGCAATAAATACCGTGAATTTATTTATATGTTAAATCCAACTAGCAATTCACTATATGCAAACAGTTGTTTAATTATGAATACAAGCAATTTCCACGAAATAGGTTTGCTAAAATCCCATCCAGGCTATAAAGACTGGGAACACTGCTTGTCTACTGGCCATGCTTTCAAAAAGTAATATTTCAATTATATATATATATATATATATATATATATATATATATATATATATATATATATAATATATATATATTATATATAATATATATATAATATATATATATCTGTCCTCTGTGTTCTCAACCACCATACTACTAAGTACAAACCTATGGCTTTAACTTCTCTTGGTTTTCTCTCTTTACAAAAGACAAGATCTATAACATCACCCAATAACCAGGGTCCAAGTAAACGTCTTAACATTACAAGTATCTTAAGCATCAAAATGTTTTACTTCCAGAAGGGCCAGCTTTCTTATTCGGTAATAAGTAGTGTATTTTCTATTTATTTTTGTCTGAGAAAGACATCTGTGGCAGAAAAAAACATTTGTAATGTGCCCCTCACACTCTGCAGCTAGAGTTTGCCGGTATAAATCATTAGAAGTGAGCAGGGTGTGAAATACTGAGTAGGAAGTTCATGAAAGCTGAAACACAAACAAGTTGCTCCAGTACAAAAACTCCAATGTGATTCTATGGGGTTATTTTGGAAGAAGTTAGAGACTGAATTGAGCTCAGGCTGGCCCCTACCTGGGTACAGCAGACCCCCATGGGGCAGTCCACTCTGCTGGCCCAGAAAGGAGGGCTCCTGGCTCTTATACTATTTTGTACCTGCTCTCTACTTACAGGTGGGGACACCTGAGTCTAATTAGGCCAACAAGACGCTCTCTTGCCTGGGAATTTTGAACTGACTAAAACTGTAGTCTCCATCAGGATCAGTCCCTGGAGGAGAGTGAAACTATTCAAGAGCTGTGCAGCAGCCACTCTTCCATGTACATATGGCTCACCAAGCCATTCCCTGGGTGGAGGGCGGAGGAGGTACAAGGGGGAGCTGAGGAGTCCCTGGGTTCCCTACTCCTAAACTACATTTGCTTAGTATTCACTGATAAAATAAAGTTACTGATAAAACAAACTTGATCAGTCTTGTGTCATTTTTATTGCTATTTTTAGGAGAGGAAGAAAACTGGATAAACTCTGATAGCTATAAATGACAACTAGTTAAGGGGAAAGATCAAGAACTATAAGAAGCAAAACTAAGAATTCTAGTAGTACAATTTTATGTAGACTCCATATAGCTTCACATAACCCATCAGTATAAAAAGCATCTCTGTATTATAATACAGAACAACACATAAAGCTCAAAATGCTATACTCTGTTCAAAGGTAAGTGTTTAATCCAAAGCTGAATAATAAGAAAGAACACTAGTGCTTATTAAAGATATGACTGATACACACTCCAAAAGTACTGCATAATATTATGTAATCTGTAACTTTTTCTCTTTGGTCCTAACAACTTTAATTATTCAGCAATATCATATAGGCCTTTTAAAAATGTTTCTCATGTCTCCATTTATAAAAGGTCTAGCTTCCCCTTTATCTTTTTATATGGTTATGCTTCTTTTTAATATAGTTACACTTCATGTTTTGCATAATTAAAATATATAAACAACATACAAGAAAATTTTTATTTTTGATTTCTCTTGAAGGCACAATTTTTTTCTAAATAGTTGCTGTTTAATTGCCATTCATATCTAGAATGCTCATGCTTGAAAATTCACTATAATCAGAACTTTAAACTTTCACCAATAATTAACAAAGACAGAAAACTGAATATTCAATGAACATTTCTACTCCTCCTAAGCTGTTTTCCCACAGTCTTTATCCATGTTTTCCTCTTCACTGGCCTGCACTATCGCTGTCCTTTTTCCACCAACCACCCAGGGAAAAGAGAAAGGAGTAAACTAATCCAGATCTTAGTTAATTTGTGTTTTGATGCTGGAATAGAAAATAAGATTCAATAAGCAAGTAAATTCTCCCTTAAGATCTCATTAGATATCAAAGTTTTCAATTCATATCACCATATCTTATCAGACATTTTTCCCCTAGATTAAAGATCCTGGTTGGTCTGTTTTTAGTATCAACCAAAACAAGTTATTCAGGTCTACCACCCATCTAAATAACACCCTATATTAGCTTTCATAGACACCAACCACATTATAGACAAATTAAAGTGCTTTATAATTTCTTTAGTCTTTATTCAACCACTAAGGATTAGGCAGACAGTCAAATCATGCCTAATTTGAAATCACTTTTTAAAAAAAGCACCCAGAAATAGTTCTCAACTTAAATACCAATCATAATATTTCATGCTAAAAATGTAGTACTTACCTAGGTAAAATAGTGTATGAAAAACCCTTGCCATTTTAAAATTTCCTAATCTTCACGAAAATACCTTATAATTTTTCCTAAAATGGTAATCGATACACACTAAAGTTAACTGGCCAGCCACAGTGGTTCACACCTATAAACCCAGCACTTTGGGAGGCGGAGGTGGGAGGATTGCTTGAACTCGGGAGTCTGAGACCAGACTAGGCAGCATGGCAAGATCTCATCTCTACAGAAAATAAAAAGGTTAGCCAAGAGTGGTGGTGTGCACTTATAGTATCAGCTACTCAGGAAGCTGAGACAGGAGGATCACCTGATCCCAGGAGATTGAGACTGCAGTGAGCCATGATTGGGCCACTGTACTTCATCCTGGGCAATCCCAACTCAAAAAAAAAATAATTTTAATTGAGCATTATATGACCTAGGAATTTAACAAGCTATTTCCTCTACAAAAAAGAAAGTGGTAGAATTTAAACAATAACAATAAAATTTGTATACTTACCAGCTTCTCAATTTCTGATTCAAGATTCTGTATACAGTCAAGTTTTCTCTTGCGACAGCGCTGTGCAGCAATTCTGTTTTTACTTCTTCTTCGAATATCATGGATACAATCCAGTTGTTCTGGAGTCAGCTTGTGCATTTTCAACAAGGATTGAAAATCATTTCGGGAGAGTGAAATTATTCGCTGTGCATTGAATGGCAGTTTTACCTAGAATGTGAAATAAACATTAGTAAATGTTATTGCACCATGTAATTATACTTAAATCTTGGAAGATGAAGTTATACATCTAGGTCTTTCAGAGAACTTATTTTAGATTTTTTTTAAAAATAGGCTCCTATTCCTAATTTCTATACAATCCAATATAATAAAAACTGATAATTTGACATTTCTAGTGTATTTCAGAAGACAAATAAAGAAGCTGATATTTTTCTAGAAAATCAAACATATTAATAGAAATGTTGACATAATTAAAAGTGGAAAGTTAAAATTTAAGTTATTTTACTATTTCATGTTATACCCCATGGATATTTTTATTCAACCCAAAAATAAAATATATTTTATTCTTTGAATATTATTACATAGTACTGATTTAATATTAGTATAATTATGTCAGTAATTTCTAAAGCATTTCAGAAATGTTTTCTGTCAAGAAAATGGTACTTCACATAACTCATTTTAAAAGCTACACATTTCATTTGCCAATGTAGAAAAGTTTGGAAAATTCTTAATATTATAAAGTCATTTCCAACATATTTAACTTTGGAAAAAGGAGAAGATAGCTTTTTTAAAAAATAATAAAATGTTGGGTGTTTAATCACATTATCAAAAATGCAAATAAAAACTGATCAGCAGTCAGGCAACCTACTTAGTTTGCCTTTCAAACTTACAGAAATTAGTTACATAAAATTTTAAATTATTAAAAATGGTTTATTCTTAACATTCTTTTCATAGTAACTCCAAACACTACATTTACAAATGTAATAAAAATCTATAGATGTAACCCATGCATACATATCACTTCTTAAATAACCAATCTACCTCCTTCCAAAGCCAAGAAAGAAAGAAAAAAGCCTCTTTCAAATCTGTCACCAAATAAGGTATAAAGCCAAATAAAATTCTAAAGAACAAGATGTGGAGAAACTGGAACCCCTATACACTGCTGATGATAAAATAGTGCAGCTGTTATGGAAAATAGTATGGAGGCTTCTCAAAATAGAAAATAGTATGGAGGCTTCTCAAAATATTAAAAATGTAACCACGATATGATCCATCAATCTCACTTCTGGATATTTATTCAATAATTGAAATCAGAATCTCAAAGAAATATCTGCACTACTGTATTCACTGCAGCATTATTCACAATAGTCAAGATACAGAATGTCCTTGGATAAATGAATGGATAAAGAAAATGTGATATATATATATTTCTTTATATAATATATGAACATATATTTCTTTATATATAAACATATAAAATATATATAATATAAAAGTCAAAGAAATACTATTCTGCTTTATAAAAAGAAGGATATCCTGGGCAATCCCTTCAGGTCCCCTCCTGTGGGAGCTTTTCTGTTTTCTCAATAAATTCTGCCTTCTAAAAAAGAAAGATACCCTACCACTTGCTAAAATATGGATGAACTGGAAAGCATTATGCTAGACACAGGAGAACAAATTCTACATGATCCCATTTATACAAAGTATCTAAAATAGTCAGAATCAAAGAAACAGAGAGTAGAATTGTGAATGCCAGGGAATGGGGAGGGGAAAAAATAGGGAATTTCCAATCAGTGGATGAAGTTTCAGTTATACAAGATGAGTAAGTTCTAGAGAGCTGCTGTATGACATTGTGCTTATATTTGACAATAGTGCATTGTGTATTTTAAAATGTGTTACAAGGGTAGATTACACCACAATTTAAAAAAAAAAAAAAGCCCAAAAAAGGAGAAAAATGAAATGGTAAAACAAAAAACTAATTTGTAAACAGAAAGTATAAATTACAACTATAAAGAGAAAATTCTACTATTGAAAAGTAAAGAAAATGATATTTTTTAAAAATTTGTTAAAAAAAAAAAAAAAACAGGCCCTCATTACTGGATTTGTAGTAATATTTTACAAAAAGCAGCTATCAAATATAACTTTTATACATACAGTACATAGATCAAGTTTGGTATGCTTAATATCATACCAGCTACATGTAGCTCATGCTAAATTATTAAGACATTCATTAAACTGATAGCTGAAATAGCTAAGGGAAAATTAAAAGACCAATAACCATGAAAAACTCAGTTTGAGAAAACTGTACTCCATTAGAAGTTGCATTCCTACAACTAGTCACTGTTAAACCATTGTTCAGTAACTAGTCCCAGATCTAGAGAGTCTTACTGGCAATGAACAGGACTGAATACATACTAAATTTTTCCGGGAGTTATCAAATAATGACCACAGAGGAAATTTATTTTTTCCTCCTGGGACATGGCATTTGACTTAAAAGTTAAAAGGCCAATGTGTGATCCTACTCCCACATTTAACAGAAATATACCTATCTGAAACATATGAACACAGAAGTCCTTCACACTTCACCACTCTCTTTTGGTATTTCTCACACAGTCTCATAATTAACTGTGTATGTGCTTCCTCCTTCCTCCCATAGCCTGCTTATATCCCTAGTGATGTAATGTGTGCTGACCCACAGCAAATCCCAATTAATGGTTTTCAAAACAATGAATTAAGAACCTACTCCTTCTCACCTCACATTCTTGTTCTCGGGCTGAGCAAGACTCACTGTCTCCTTCAGTGTCCGTCTCAGAGTCATCTCCCAAGCTAATCACACAAGCATATGGGCAAGGTCCCTGCTGGGGTTCTGAAACATCATCATCGTTGCCAATTTCCAAGTTGCTTGAGCAGCCTTCAGTACTCAGAGTACTTATAAAAGGGCAGTTGACAGAACTTAACGTTGTAAAAGTCCTCTGACCTGGTTCTGGGCTCTCACTGATCCTGATGCCTAACCAAGGACACTCAGACCGTTTCTGTGAGTAGATCTGTTCTGAGCCATCTTTGGCCACCACAGGTGATAACTGCATTTGGCAAGCAGAATCTGTACTGCAAATGTCACTCCAGAAGCCTTTTGCTAGGTGTTCTGCCACTTCTCGTTCCACACTACTCCGATCACTAGATGCAAGGCTACTATCTTCCCTGGGGCCCATGTCAGATTTTAAATGTAAATCTTGACTTTCACCAAAGGTTTTCTCTTCTTGAACATCTGTATCTGACAAAGGCTTTTCTGTTAACACTGCTGTGTGCTGCATACTAGCAAAATTCAAGTCACCATATTGGTCATAAGTGTGTAAAAGAGACAGAGAATAGAGTCCATGGGGATCTGTGGAAGAACTCTGGGGGAAAGGAGTCACTTCTGTTTTCTCAGTTGGGCACTGAGATGCAGGCTCATTCTTCTTTGTTTCTTCAGGTTCCATTGCTAATTTACTTTCTTTGCATTTTAACACCTGCAATTCTGCACACTCCTGGACTCCTCCTGGGCATTCATTTTCAGATGTCTCATTTGGCTGAACAGAAGCAGGACTGTCTTTAACACTGGATTCCACAGGACGAACTCTGTCAGTCCCAAAAGCTTTTTGGAATTTTCTGTATTTGGGACATAAAGATGGTAAAGCCAGAGCAGCATCCTTTTCTAAGCACATGGATTCATAGGTTTGACTGGCACTGTCTTGTAGAGGAGGCGATATTTTTGTACTACCTTGATACCTGCGGAGTTTACATTGAGGAGTCTGCACATTTTTATTCTCCAGAAATTCCTCCACTTCATCAATTTCTAGATCCCTGTGGTCCAAAAGTGAACACTTAAGGTCTGTTTTCTGACACTGTGATGGAAAACATTTTTTTCTTGGGCATTCTTGCTGGTTTGCAGTGGAGTCCAAAAACTTAAATTTGAGAAACTGGAAGCAGGATTCCTCAATATTATGTACACTTAAAAATTCCGCACATTTGCACACCTCATCTACATTGTCTTTACTTAAAATCAGTTTAGCAGTATAGGCAAATTGAATTAAAGGTTCGAATCCTTTAACTGTCACCTGTTAAAACACAAAATAAAAACAAACACATCATTTGAAAGCAGTCCAGTAGGTAAGAAGAGAGAGAAGTAGAAGGGAAACAGAGATATATAACTTATTTGTGATAATTATAAAACATATATTTTATAATTTATACATTTATAACATAAATGTAATATAAATTTATAACATAAATTTATAATTTAAAACATATTTTAATTTGATAAGAACTATTCTTCTAGAGAAATGTAAAATGAAGGGGGCCTTGGAAAAGTATGTTTATCACACCCTAGTCACTGGGACCATGCACTTCACTTTGCAGATTCCAGGCTTGACTGCACGTGAATTACAGCGTACTCACATGAGGGAAAGACATTACCACAAGTTCCCCAAGTTAGCAGAAATAAATAATCTATGAAACAGAGCAGGATGGACACCACTTGCCGTACACACATAGTGATGCCAGGTGTCTGTTGCTAACTCTGCTCCACATAGCCACTGTATTTCAAACAACTCCAACTGCTACAAACTACAAAAGTAAAAATTACAAAGATAAAAAACAATACATATAAAGAAGTCCTCACTCATGGTAAATGCATAGTAAATATCAGTTATTATCTTTATCTGATGCCAAAATTTCTAATAATAAATTTTTTTTCAGATTCAGAATTTTTTAAATCATCTAAGTGAAGTTTTGAAAATCATGCCTCAATACTGTTTCAGCAAAAATACATGGACTCTATATAACAAAACCTTTAAGCAGAAATATGTACATTTACATTGAACCTACTCCTACAAAATGAGGGGCAAATGGAACCTGCTGAAGTACAGAGAAAGCCTCATCCTGAGTTAAAAATATAAAATTAATTTTAAACCACTGAATTCTTATAAGAGAGATCAAGATAGTAATACTCATAATATTAAAAACATGCTAAGCTATGAGTATTTAATTAACTCTTAAATGGCTAAAATAAAAAATAGTGACACCACCAAGTGTTGGTGAGAATGCAGAGAAACTGGATCACTCACAGGTTGCTGGTAGGAATGTAAAATAGTACAACCACTTTGAAAAACAGTTTGGTAGTTTCTAATGAAACTAAACATGCAACTACCACATGACCCAGCAATTGCAATCCTGGTCTTCTGTCCCAGAGAAATGAAAACTTATGTTCAGAGCAACTTTATTTGTAATAGCCAAAAACTGAAATTAGTCTGATTTCCTTCAATAGGTAAAAAGTTTAAAAACAAAAAACCAAGCAAGAACTGATACATCTATACTATGGAATACTACCCAGCAATAACAAAGAACAAACTATTGATATATGCAAGGGATCTTTGTGTGCTGGAACCATTCAGTATCTTAACTATGGTGGTGGATACATGAACCTTCACAGAGAATAGAACTGTACAAAATTTACACACAAACTAGTATATGTAAAAATGAATAATCTGAACACTATAGGTTCATCAATGTCAATATCCTGGCTGTGACACTATACTATAATTCTGCAAAGCATAAAAGGGAACTCTACATTATCTCTTATGGCTGTATGTGAATTTACAATTATCTCAATAAAAGTTTCCATTAAGAATTCTAAGCCAAAATAATCTAAAAAGGCCCTTATGACAGTTATTCAATGATATTTTCAATGTTACTATAATGATACACTATGATGACACACTTCAAACACCTGAAAACTTATGTTACTTCAAATGAGAGTGAATGAATGCATACACATGTGCATGTAGACACATGCCTTTTCTCTCAAAACCATAGATCAAACCTTGCTTTACATGGAAAGTCTCATTAAATAATCTGAAAATATGAACCATAATAAATATGTTTCCATTATAATATGTGTAATTCCTTTAAAAAAAAAACCACTAACTTTTTGCCATTTTCTTGGTATGGTACCATTCACTCTGACCTCTGCCATAGAACCGACAACCTCTACCCAAAAGAGATGTCTCTTGGAGGCAGAATGTTAACAAAGACCCAAACATTTACTAGTCTGAGGTCCACAATAGGTCAGGGAAAAAGATGTATGTAAGACTCTGTAAGTATGACACAAAATCATTTATTTTTTTCTACTAATACATAAAGACAATCTCAAGAAAGGAGAAAAAGAGAACACTTATGGAGTACCTACTTTTCACAGGGGATATCTTAAGAAAATGGATGTTTTATAGAACCCTATACCTAGCCACAGTTGCCAATCACAAGAAAAGGTCATCCACAGGGAGAAAAGTGTCACACAGCATGGCCTCTCCAAGTCCTGATCTTTCCAAATGTCTACAATCCACTAGGTGTGCTTGATTTGGTCATTTGATCAAAAATAATATAACAGTAGGTCAAGTTATTCAACTACTCAAAAAATATTAATAACTAACATCCACAATTAATGATTTTATGTGAAAAAAGCTAAAGAAATAGATTGCTCAGGTGCCCATTGATGGTAGACTGGATAAAGAAAATGTGGTACATATACACCATGGAATACTATGCAGCCATTAAAAAAATGTCATGTCATTTATAGCCACATGGATGAAGTTAGAAGCCAATATTCTAAGTGAATTTTCACCAAAACAGAAAATTGAATACCACATGTTCTCACTCATAAGTGGTTACTAAACACCAGGCACTTACAGGCACAAGGATGGGAACAATAGTCACCAGGAACTGCTAAAGAGGGGAAGGAAGGAAGGAGGATAAAGGATGCAAAACCATTCACTGGGTACCATGTTCACCATGGGGGGCGGGTGCAAGCTCATCAGAAGCCCAATATATAAAATACACATGTAACAAATCTTCATATGTATTTTTATTCTAAAAATAAAGAGGGAGGGGAGAAGAGGAAAGGGGGGAAGGGGAGGGAAAGGAGGGAAAAAGGGAACAAAGGAAAGGTAAAATGAAAGAGGAAAGGGAAGGGAAGGGAAAGGGAAGTGGGGGAAAGGAAAGGAAGTTGTTGCAGAACCTGGGAAGTGCTCCTCAGGCATCTGACTGCTTTATTTTTAACTTCATAAACCATAAGAAACTAAGTGAAGTAAAAATAAATTAAAATCACCAGCACCATGGCCCTCTCACCTCTTCTGGTAGAGTAATGTTAAGCTCTGCATCAGCCTGGCCTACGATTCTCGAGTGGAAGTAACTGCTGCACGCAGCCAGCACAGACCGGTGTGCGCGGAATCGCTGACCCTCAACGAAGACAGTGATGTCGCACAGCACGTCTTTCTTCCGCTGGTCGTTGAGGCTGAGCAAGACATTGGTGCTGTGCACCGAAGACTCATAGGCAAAAACCGAGTTCTCACTCAGAGACATTCTGCATAACAAATGGTGTTGGGAAGTTCAGCGGAAAGCATGCTTCTAACTGTCATCAACCTGCAAAGGCACAAGTGAGATTTTACTTAAACACAATCTTGTTTTAAAATGTCAAACTATCAAATACAAATTAAACACATACTCATTACCAAAACAAAAATTAAAATAAAAATATCCAGAGGAACAACTGGCACTTATTCAATATACCTCATTTAAAAGAGGTTCTTGGAAACAGCTTTTCTAACTAAACTTAGGTATAAGGTTCTGGGTGAAGAAGGGAAGAACTTTTTGCAACCAAGGATTTCATGCTTCCCTGAAAGTAAAATATTTCACACTGAGAAATTGCCAACTATGAGAAAATAGACAGGGCCAAGAAATTTCTAGGTGGCATCCCAATATTGTTTTAAGGCAGTTTGAGTGGGGGAGAACAAGTTGGGAAGAGATGGGAGGGCAGGTCCCCAGAGGTCACACTTTGGGATGAGACTGAATGGTGGAAAAAGCATGAAGCATTCCACATTCTGCATGCCCCATTCTCCAACACCTGACAGATGGTGGGTGGGTTTAGTGCTTTATAACAAGGGACACCATTCTGTAAAAGGTAAAGTTCCTTTAATACAAAGAAGAAAGTGACTCAAATTTGCTTAGGCCAGATCTTTGTAATGAATGATTTTATATACTAAGTCTTACTTTATACTACAAATAAAGGCAACAAGTAAAACTCCTTCTTCATTAAGAACATGGTTTCACACATGTAGAAACTTCTGTTTTTCTCAGAATGTTAAAACAAGACTGAGCTATCAAAATTTACATTTTTTAAAACACATACTAATATGTAGTCCTTCAAATGTTTTTTGATCGCATACATACTACTGGCCAAAAAAAAAAAGATACCCCTGATACACATATGCTTAATCTATTTTTTCAGATACGTACTACTATCCTGATATATATGTTCTAAAACACACAGAAGTTGAAAGTAAGGGGACAAAAGAGAAGTTCTAGTATTTTCTTCTGGTACCCCCCTGGCCTGTGGTGAGCATGTCCAGGTATGTGTACCCACTATGGTATAAGCACAGATGGAGGCTGGTCACCTTCCTCATGGTATTGTCCCAGAAGTTTCATTCACTTCTGTTCTTCTGACACCTTACTCACTGCCTGAAAAGTAGGAGGTTCTCAAATGACCAGTGAATTAGTGAATATAACTGTTTTCAGATTTGCTACACTCTAAAAACAAAAATGAAAGAATAAATAAAGATTACTGAAGCTCAGACAGACCAGGCCCAAATCATGGATGAATTCCGCCTCAAAGACAGGCTGTTTTAGTTGCATACACATGAAATGCATCTAAAAATTCTCTTCTACTTTATTTTTAAAGTCCTCACTATAGCTTAAATATTAAGCTCCTCAGAAGTAGTCAATGAAAATAAAATCTCAGTATGTGGTTAAACATTATCTAAGTTAAGGATACAACTTACTTACTGATTCAGTATGCCATATGAAATCACTGGTAACTTCACACTTAAATACTAAAACTAATTCAACTTTTGGGCTATTCCCAGAAAAAGTAGTACATTTCTTTAGCAGTTGGTCTGATGTCAACACAAGGAATTAGTGTTAGGAATTTTTTTTTAAAAAATCATTCAGAGAAATTATACACCTTTTGTGGGTAGTACCACGCAGAACCCTGCCCTCTTCTTTCTCCAAGATTGTACACCCTGCCTACAGCACATTGGCCTCCCCAGCCAAGCTGGACTCCATATCTGACCACCTGCTCTACTCTGTCCCTGTACCCAAGTCCCCAGACTCCTTAATCTTTCCTAGCATCTGACTTGCAAACCCTTAAAACTATACTAATCTTGTTTTTACAGTTTTTCATTCTACTGAACACAGCACAACTAGAAAACTGTAAAACATGCAGACTGCTGTCACTATTAATTTATGGTAAGTAATCTCTGGACCTCAGCACTATTCATCAATCCCTTGATATGATCCAGTTTCCTGTCCTCCATAGTAGCTTTTCACCTTGTCACCTTTCTCCTCAATCAGCATCTCTCCCAGGAAACCACCACAACCGGGACCCAACCTCAGAAAAAATACTCTACACCAGTTTCCCTCTTCCACTGAAGACAATCCATAATGTCTTCTCTTGATTCCATACTGTCTTCTCTTGATTCCACACCATCCTTGCCTCTCTAGGATCAAATTGTTTTTCCTAACACCCTCTCTTACATATATCCAACCCCTCCTTCTATGCTAGCTCCTTCTCATAGTTTTTGTTCATAAATATATTTAAGTATCCCCAGACACTGTCCTAAAAATACCAACTACTAACAGTAAATTCTGTATTAAGCTCAAATTCTATACCAGACACAGAGCTAAGTGCTAGATGCAGTTCATCGTCTTTACTCCTCATAACAACCCTACAACGCTCTTCTATCGTCCCAGTTTTAGAGATGAAGAAACCAAGGATCAGTGAAAAGTATCTTGGCCAACATCAAAACCCCAATAAGACAGGCGAGACTATCAGGCATTTTTACCTGCTCCAGTTAGTATTAGCTGAATGCACAGTACGGAGACTCATGGCAGTAACAAGGGGAGCTAGATATAACTAAAAGGTTAAGCTTGAGAATAAGAAAATGGACCTCACAGAAAGCCAGTAACAAAAGAATTGGGCCTGAGCTTCAAAAAGAGGACTCTGTACCTCGAACACTTGAACCTAAAGGCTCTTTGGATCCCAAGGTGACTCCAGCAGAAACAATTTGCACACCTTCACTCCAGAGCTGCTGGTGGCCACCCATGTGCATTGTATCTGCATCTCATCCTGCCACCAGGCAGCTCACTACTCACCTCAGATTTAAGTGAGAATTTATTCTTGGCTCAACACCTGTTTAGGTAGTTTTCGGTAACAGATTGCCTCATGGATTCATGGCTAGCTTACAGATTTGCTGTCTTTGGGTGAGATGCCAACTCCAAGTTCTATCAGCTACAGCTGAGAGAAACTAGAAAATCAGTAGTAAAACAGTCACCCAGGAAAACCCCTCTCAGAAAGGTCAGTCTCCCTTAAACTGGACTGAGCACAGGATGCATCATGACTGATGCTATTTACACCTGAAACGTGAGACTCCTTCCTGACACCTTTCTCAGCTGGATCCACTCTCCTACAGAGTCCTGTTACCTCCACCTCTTAACAATGAGGCCTACTTCTCTCCATCTGCACTGCCACAATGCTCATCCATGCCATTGTCACCTCCTGCCTGGACAAATGCCGGTTAGTCTTCTGCAAGGGGGCAGATGTACAAATACAGTTTTATAAAATAAAAAGTAAATCAAAGTCTCACATATCAATAGTTACGCTTATTGCATGTAAAGTACTTTGTTATTTCCTACTTTACTCATTTAAAAAAAACTCCCAGTTGTGATCCACTCAATTTCAATTTTTCTATATTCTTGGAAATATATGTAATTGTTACAATTCAATTTGGTGGATTAACCTACGAACCAACACATTGAAAACACAGGCCCAGCAGTTAACAGCTCAGGATTTAGAATCTTATACTGTCTGGATTCAAATCCCAGCACTGCCATTTACTAGCTAAATGACCTTGGCCAAGCTGCTTAACCTCACTGTGTCTCAATTCTCTCATCTACAAAACAGGGATAACACCACCTCACTGTGATGTTGAGACATTTATAGTAGATGATGAAGGAAAAGGGTTTATAGCAAGTACAGTGACTGGCCTACAGCAAGCAAACAATAAATATTAGCAGCTATTAATGATACTAATATTAACAAAAGCCTTACACGCCTCAAACCCTTCTTGACCCCCTTCATTTTATTCTCCTCATGTCAAAGTATTTTTTTCTCCCTTGCCGAAAACCTATGTCATCCTCCAAATTACTTATGATTGCTTCAAAATCCTTAACATGCCCTCAAGACCTGTGTGGTCAGGTTTTCAATCTCTTAGCCCAGCCTTATCGCAAACCCTTGTCTCCCTCTCTTGCTAATCTCCAGCTTTACCATCTTTTCCTTCTGGCTCCATAGACACCAAGCTCCCACTGATCTCAGAGACTTTGCATACCCTGTGCCTGGACTTCTTTTCAGTTGCTTAATGCCTCATCTTTTAGGTCTCAGCTTTAATGTCACAACTGACATTAACCCTAACTCTATTACCTGGTAATAGAGTACCTGGTCAAACACAGGTACTTGCTGCTGAATGAATAATTTGACATTTGTAAAATAAGTCTCAAACCCAGAATATCTGGATCTTCTTTCAATCACAGCCCAGTCAGCTATTCCAATATAATTGAAAACACGACCACTGAGCCAAGCACTTGAAGTTCTTGGATGGTTTTTCTGGAGCCATGAGGAGCGAAAGGGAGCCCCAGCTCATCCCTCTGGAAGTCAGAAACATCTGTAAGACAACTGAGCAAGAAAAATACCAGTTGGCAACTATAAACACAGCCAACACAACTGACTTGTAGGAACAAAGACACCTTGGCCCTGGCTCTCATTAGCATGGCACCGCATAGACAGGTGTTTGGAAAATCAAGTTTCCCAATTCTGGAAACTAAGTGGTCAGTAATCCATTTTTACCTAGTAACTTACAAGTAACGATTATACCAGATAAGAATGGCACATGCATGTCCTTCTGACATCCATCAGGCACCTTCTAACATTTTTCAAATCTAAAAGTAAAATATAACACTCCAGCCTTCCAGATCAAAATTCTTTGTATTAACATCAAATTTAGATTTCTATGTTACACCTGAATTTTTCTACATTCTTGGAAAAATATATAATTGTTATAATTTAAAATAAAGATCTGCTGACCTTAGCAAATTGCCGATTCATTCACTAATGCTGATAAAGGATGAACAGGCATCTTAAAGTTTCCTGCATCTCAATTTGGAAATAACTTCTAAGCTCTGCTTAATATACACAATTTACATTTTATTAATAATAGTTACCACCACTTGATGTTTCTGCTTTCAAAATGATGCAGAAAATAAAACAAGATGCTGTGGCTTTATTACAGTTTAATAACTAAAGATAATTTACTAAAAAAAAACACTCTTAAAACCCTAAGGTTCGAACATCTGATCATGGAATCACATCTACAATACTTCATATATTGGAAATTCAGATAACTTTGTATGAGGATAAAGTTCCATGTGTACAAAAGAGCTGGAATTTTGTTTATCTCAAGTCTCAGTGGACTACATTGTATCTGAATTCTCAATGTAGAAGGGCACAATAAATAATCTAGCACCAGCCGGTCACGGTAGCTCACACCAGCATTCTCAGCACTTGGGAAGCGGAGGCAAGAAGATTGCCTGAGTCCAGAGGTTCGAGATCAGCCTGGACAACTTGGCAAGACCTCATCTCTATAATAAAAAAATTATCCAGGCATTGTGGCAACTGCCTGTGGTTCCAGCTACTTGGAAGGCTGAGGCAGAAGGATTGTCTGAGCTCAGCAGGGCAAAGATGTGGTGGCCGTGAGTGTGCCAATGCACTTCAGCCTGGGTGACAGAGTGAGACTCCAACTCAAAACAACAACAAAAAAAGAAAATTATTATTTTATCCCTGGTACCTTCTGACTACAAATGACATAGGGTTTGAACCAATTTTATCTAGTCTCTTTTAGCTAATCTTTAGAATAAAATTCACTGAACAATGACAAGTGTTCTTCCTGTAAGCATTTACCTGTGCCACACAATATGCAAAGTGCCATGAAAATACAAATAAAAGACTACTCCTACATTCAACCTAGATATGTTCAACATGAGAATGATGTATCATTACAATACAATCATTACAATAGGAATGTGGTCACACTGAAAGGTATTTATTTGCAGTAAGTCTTCAAACAAAAATTTTTTTTCTGGTCAATTTTCATTGAACCATAATATTCATTAATGAGAACAATTATTTCCAAAACAGTTCTGTTAGTCAAGGGTACTGTGTGTGGTTGGCCACAAGTGTTGACCACAGTGGACATCAGAAATAGCTCATATAGGCAACTGTTAGGGTCTTTAAATAAAAGCAATGCTCTGGATCTGCAGTCTTCCCCTGCTTTCCAGTGACCATTGGAACTCCCATCTTTTTCTCCTCATTGCTTCTGCCTAACACAACACTCATCACCCTGTCAATCACTCTTGCCTCACTCAATTTCCAGACAGGGTTTTCAACGGCTCAGAAGACATTCAAATTCCTCAAACCATGGCATATTTCTGAGCTCCCTAAGCTAAGAAAACTAAGCTCTCTAAACCCCAACTTCAAAATCCCCTAAGCCAGCCAGTTCCTGTTACAATATACCTAAGATATCCAAAGTTTGAGTGCTCTGAAATTAGGTGAACTTTATCTTCAATTTTTCAAGTAGATGGCAAAGACTCAACAGTATCATGGGTCTACACTTTTAACTTTGCTTTAAGGGCCTTTACTTTAAAAAATATTTTAAATTTAAGGTAAAAATGCCCATAGGAAAGAACCTTTTTAAAGCCACAGCTTGTCTTTTTATCATTCTAAATTCTAAAAGACGCATAACATCAAAAAGTCTGTGGGATTTAATTCAGGACAGTCATTTAAGAGAGCATTCTTCTCAAGATTCTAAGACCTGACTCACCTGCCAGGCGAACCAGGAAGAATAACTTAGTGGCCAAGGTTTGCTAGTTTCTTTAATCTTTTGCAGGCTTAAATATCACAACTGTTTAAACATCCGTATCTGGTAATTTTCTAATGCCATTTCTTTCAAGCCTTAAGAAACACCTTAAATATGACTGAATAAGGTACACAGACAAATATATTTTGAAAAGACTGAGTGAAAATGGAAACAAAAAATGTCTGAACTAAGTAGGGGCACAGAAAAGTTTGAACTAAAGTTGCTATACAGAGATACTTATAAGCAACACCAAAAAAGATGACACTGTTAGATGTGTAAATAACCTGGTAATATGTATTAAAACTATAAAGACTCCATAGCTTTTTTAAAAATGGGGGGAAAAAAATCACTACAATTTTTGCAGCACATGACAACACTAGTGAGATCCCATACAGGCCAAGTTGGGGTTTTTTTTCTCATGTACTTTTCCTAATGTTAACAATTATATAGGTAAGTTGTGAATTGCTTTTAAATTTACTGGATCTAAATCCTTACTTGAAATTATGAAACTAAGGTCAAGTTTAGAAAAAAGGAGTCTGAACTGTAGAGAAGTTTGAAGTTGTTTATAGTCTCACTTAACTCAGAGGTCAGAAACAAAAGGTTTTTTACTCCCAAATCAACAAATTCAACTTTGATAATTCTTGGTCATAAGTTTAGAATATCTTGGAAGAAAATAAAAAAACAAAGAAGAGAAGGAACATAGGAAATCCAAGCTCCAAAAGCAAAACAAGACTAATGGATTCCACTGTTACACCTTCTTACTACAAAGAATTTAAGAAACAATGAAGTCTTTTTATTTGCTTAATGTATTTGCCAGCTATTTTATTCTTAACAGGATTGTTATCTATGTTATGAAAATGTGAACTAGCAAGTACAATTGGTCCACACCAATAAAGCTTATTTAATGCATACATATTTTCTACCTTGCATTTGTCACTTTTTTTTCTTTTTTTTTGAGTTGGAGACTGTCACCCAGACTGGAGTGCAGTGGCATACTCACAGCCACTACAGCCTCGACCTGCTGGACTCAGGTGATCCTTCCACTTCAGCCTTCCAAGTAGCTGGAACTACAGGCACATGCCACCATGCCTGGCTAATTTTTTTGATTTATTGTAGAGATGAGGTCTCGCCAAATTGCCCAGGCTGTTCTCAAACCCATGAGCTCAGGCAATCCTCTCACCTCAGCCTTCCAAAGTGCTGGAATTATAGGTGTGAGCCACTGCACCAGGCCCTGTCAGTCACTTTTTAAAATCAACTTTGAGGTATGATTTATGTAGAATGATCTGCATCTATTTAAAACATACAATTCAATGAGCTTTAACAATCATACATGTGTATTAAATCACCACCATGATAATCAAAATATAGAAATTTCCATCACTCCTCAAAATTCTACATGCTCCCTTTAAGATCAGTCCTTTAAGAGAGCATTCTTCTCAAGATCCTAAGACCTGACTCATCTGCCAGACGAACCAGGAATGATCTTGTGCCCCTGGCTTCAGGTAACCCATAATTTGATTTATGTCACTATAGATAGACATTTTCTTTTTATATAAATGGACTCACACGTTATATACTCTTGTCTCAGGTTTTTTTACTCAACTTGATTGTGAGGTTCATTCATGTTGTTGTGAACCTCAGATGTATGTTTGTTTTTATTGTTGAAAAATATTCCATTATATGGATATCCCATAATTTGTGTAACCATTTGACTTGAAGAACTACTAAAACAAAGATGAACAACACTATTCTCAGTTTGGAACTGTTGCAATAAAGATTCAATGAACATCTGCAAGAACATATATGTCATATTTCATTTTTACTGGGTAAAAAAATAACTAGGAGTAGAAGAGTTGAGTGACATAGTAGGCGAACGTTTAACTTCTATAAGGTGAATTGTTTTCCAAAGTGATTGAATCATTTACTACTAGTAATGTATGACAACTGCAGTTGCTCTACATTCTTATTAATCCTTGTTATTGTTATCTTTTTTTTTTTTTTTTTTTGAGTTGGCATCTCACTCTGTCACCCAGACTGGAGTGCAGTGGCCGCTCCCGGCTGCTGTTGCCACGACCTGCTGGGCTCCGGTGATCCTTCCGCCTCAGACTTGAAATCCTTAAAACACAACCCTCTCGCCTTTGAAAAAATCTCAATTACCCACTGGGCAATGGAAA